>NW_024884475.1:21869225-21911725 GCF_019232065.1 Centrocercus urophasianus | reverse complement strand
AGCTTATGTGCAATTTGCTGGATTTCGTTTACAATAACCCGACTTGACATAAATAACTCTCCATGCTGTGCCTACGCCCGCATGACCTCCTGAACCAGCGCGGAAACACTGCCGTATTGATCAGGGCGCGGGGTTCTTCCTTTCCCCTTTATTTTTTAATTGTCGCCTCCCCCCGGTCCTTGAGCTCCCCGAACTGGCCCGGCCAGGCTCCTCGAACCCCGTGAGCCGGCAGCGGTGTCCGCTCCTTCGGACCCTTGTTTCCGCCCACTCACGGCCGGCTCTTCCCTGAGGTAAAAAGTGGAAATAATTCATTTTCATGTCGCGACAGCCGGCATAGAGTCGCGATAGCGGCCCGTGGAGGCGCGTGTCACAGCGATCCGGTGCCCAGGGACCGTCGCCGTCCCCATTCCGTTATTTCTGGGTTGCGTATGGGGACGTGCGCTCATGGAAGCAATTCTGGGCCCTCGGGGAGCTCTGCGGGGCAGGGAAGCAGAACGGAGCGGGCTGCAGACATCGGGGTCGGGAGGACAGGAGCTGCCCATCGGGGCCGGCGTAGCCCACAGAGCCGCGTTAGCCATTTCTCGCGGCGGACGGAGATCCCCTGCGGAGCCGCACGGAGGGTCCCGCCCGCTGCTCCCCACCAACTTTCGCGCTGGATATCAGCAGACCGGCGCACCCGTCCCGCCGCTCCACCGAGAGAATGCCGCCCCAGGCACCGCCTCCCTTTCTCTATTCTGCGGCTGCCTTCCGCTCAGATTTATCTGTATTTGATATTAAATTCCCTCTGTCATTAAGCCTGCTCTCTTGTTGACTTTCATTGACCCCCGCCCTCGTCCCCATACTTTTCCATATTTAATACCGGCACGTTTTTCTGCCCCTTTTGTTCCCCCCCGGCTGACTGCCGTCCCCACGGCATGCGCTGTTTGCTCTGCTGTTGAACTTGGAGGGGTCACATAGCCCCGCGCTGCGATATGCCCGCGGCCCGGCCCCGCGCCGCCTCTCGCCTAGCTACGGCCGCTAATGACTTGGCCAAACACCGCCGCTCCCGCGCCCCGGCTCCGCGCTCCCCACGGGTTTTGTTCCGCGGAGCCCGGGGGCTGCGCCCGGACCTGACCCGCGCGGATCGGGGCCGCCCCGTCCCCTCCCGGGCCAAAGGGCAGCGGCGCGGAGCTGTGCGCCCTTGCAGCTGCGGGAGGGACGGCGCCGCACAAAGGGGCAGCGCCGAGGGGAAGCCGCGCTCACGCGGGGAAATGAATGCGGCCCTTTATCCCCCGCGCTCCGCGCAGGGCTCGGCCGGGGAGATGCGCTCCGAGGAGAGGAGCGCGGGCCGGCCGCTCGCGGCCTGCTCAGTGTCACGACGCTTCCAGACTCGGCGTGCCGGTCCTCCCCTGCCTGCGCATTGTGCCCTGGAGGTCCATTGGAAATGGATGCTAATTGCCGGGGCCGCGCTGCCGCAATGCCCCAGAGCCGCTGGCCCCGCTCCTCAGCGCCTTAATTGACAGCGACGGGGCCGTCGTTAGGAGCAGCTGGTGCGGGGCACTGGCACATCGGCGCAATCTGAGCGCAGCAGCCCTAGCCCGGAGGAGGGTGAGGGTAAACGTGGTTAAAATGAAGGAAGATTTATGGTCGGCCCCCTCGGGTAATGCGACAGAAGACAGCCACCAAGATTTTCCCTGGTAGGGGTTTCATTCATCAGCTCCCCGGCCTTGGTAACGTGTCTGGGAGCCACGTTCCAGCTATTATTAATAATAGGAGGTGGCCATTTAGAACAATTAGGCAGGTGACAGTGTTCCGCAATAATGCGCGGCCCCGGCAGAGCGCATGCAGCCGGATCAGGGGGAGCAGAGGCCGGACAGGACTGAGCACCGCGCTCAGCACCCGCGCAGGGAATGCGAGAGGGCCGGACCGAACCGAACCCCTCCGACAACAGGGTTTGGTCCTCGGAAAAATTAAATACCAACGACCTCCATTGCAGCTCCGAGTTCTAAATTAAGGCTGACTTGTTTCCGGACGCAGAGAACAGATTTGCTATGTATGTACACGCGTATGTGTACGAAGGTATCTATGTATACACATACATACGCACACAGGCACATATATATGCTTACGTTCTCCATCTCTCCACGCACTCTGTCCGTGCGCTCCCCGTCCCCCCGCTCCGCACTCCGCGCATCTCCGAGGGCAGCGCCCGGGTTTGTTTCCGCAGAGGGTTATTCAGCGTCGTACAAAGAAGGTTTATTGCACGGCTTTAAGCGGAGGGGGTTTTGTTGTTGTTGTTCTGCAGCGTGTGGGAAATACTTTTATGGTCACACAGTTCGCTCCATGAATAGGGATAATGGGCTGGGGATGCTCATTGAAATTTGAAGTTTTTTAACAGGAATTCCCTAACTTTTGCTCGTTTTCTCGACTTTTTTCGTAGGAACAATGCCAACATTGAAGCCCTCGGTTGGAGTCTGCACAGTTGGAGATCTTTGGTGCCATTTTAGACATCTTTGGATTTCATCAATCAAACTGACTGCAATTTTCCATAAAAACCCTGAATTTGGGTCAGAAAGTGGGCAAAGCAGATAAAGATCGCTCGAGCTGTCTTATAAGATGATAAATAGATATCCTTTCAGTCCAACAATGCGAGAAGTGCAGTTTTGTAATTCACTTCCATTGGTTTTGAATGCAGTGAGTCGAAACAATTTATACATGTTTTCCCATGGTTGGAAGATGTCTTTACATACTTGTCAAAGGCAACGTGACCTTTTTCCCCACCGAGCTACGAAGAAGTGCTTTTTTTTTTTCCCTCTTTCTCTCTTTCCAGAGTACAGAAAATGCGCTGTTTTGTTTTAGTTTTGTTTCTTTCTTTCTTTATTTTTTTTTTCCTCCTTCCTTTCTGTCTTTCAGAGCCCAAAGCTTTGGGTCATTTCTGCTGTCCCAAGGTTCAGCAGTCAGTAGGGGCTCACCAAGCTCCCCGCTCTGCCGATGGAATGCTCCTGGTGAGAGGGAGCTCTGCCGGGTGTGCTCGATGTGGGCTTGGGCTCCAAGATTTGGCTTTATACCTAAGTGAGGAGACGGCCTAAAACTCTCGGGGAGGCCTCAGAGGCTGCTGCCCACCTGGCACAGAGGCAACACGAAAGCACCCTCAGCATCATGTGCGTATACAGATAGGACAAGGGGGAAATGCTTTAAACGAGAAGAGAAAAATTTGAGTTGGATGTTTGGAGGGATTTTTTTCCTCAAAGAGAAAAAAGGCTCTGGCACAGAGAAGCTGTGGATGTGCCATCCCTGGAGACGCTCAAGTCTAGGTTGGATGGAACCCTGGGCATCCTGACCTGGCAGGTGGTAGCCCTGTCCGTGTCAGGGAATTGGAGCATTAAGATCTCTTCCAAACCAGGCCGTTCTCTGACTCTCATCGCCAACCCTAAGGCATCAGCCGTTCGGGGAGGAGATCCTCCCGGCGATGCTCTGGGCTCTCAGGTTGGGGAAACTGAGGCACGGAGCCAATTGCCACCGCTGCTGCACATCGCCTGCTGCTGGGCGGCCCGGTCCCGGACTCCGGAGCGAGGAGGAGGGAGGTGAGGACGAGCTTTGCTCCCCTCCCACCTCGAAAGCCGCAGCCCGCTGAGAGCTGAGCTAATGGATCATGGCCCGCGCGGCGCAGGTGCTTCCCGTCGTAGGATAAAGGCCGCTGCTGTAAGAAAACGCGTTTGTAACGTGAGCTTAGTCGGCTTACATCGAATCAATCCTCATCCCAGTGCCGGGCACTGCAGCGCCAGGCCTCGTGTTGGCAGCTGCGGGTCTGCGGGCAACGGGATTGGAGCGGCCCCCACACACCCATCGGGCATCAGAGAGAGAGTGCGAGCAGGGAGCGCGTTGCTTCTATGCCTCGCCCGTGGCCTGAAGCGAAACCCTGGGACCCCAGTCTGCGCTCTATGGTTTCTTTCCCTCCCCTCCTTTTTTCCCCTCATTTTTTTTTTATCTTTCCATCTTCTACTTCTTTTTTTTTCCTTTTTTCCTTTTCCTCCTTTTTCATTTTCATTTTCATTTCCCCTTTTAATTATTATTATTATCATTTTCTCTCTTCTTTCAATCTCTCAGGCAAACGCTTAAGGGCCCGTTCCCAGCTCCAGCGCTCTGCGGACACATCCGTCCCTTTCCCGTGCCAGCGGCTCACCCATCACAGCCACCCACGAACTGTTCCCCCGGCAGCTCAGGCTCCCCTGAGGGCAGCTCGGGTGCCTCACGGCCACCCACACGTGGGACCTTTTCCCCTGGGGGAGCTCCGTGACTTCTGAGTGCCCTCCCCGGCCGCAGCCGCTGACCACTCACCGGTAGCCCGCATCAAAAAAAGGGGCCGCTCCCCTCCCCCCCGGCACGGCATAATACACACATATATGTCTTTCCCAGCCGATGGGAGCGCACCGCTGAGCTCTCCCCGGGGCGCTGCCCCATGCCGGCGGTGCCGTGCTTGGGGACCGGGGCCAGGGGGCCAGGGGGGCGGCGCGGGGCAGGCGGTGCCACCGGGGCCGGCGGGGGGCTCTCAGCTCTCCCCGGGCTCTCAAAGCCTCTTTCAGGCGCTCTGCGGGCCGCTCACCGGAGGGGGCGGCAGCGACATAAAAGCGTATTATGAAAATTATAATCTCGGGCGCGGAGCATGTCCGCGACGGCAGCTCGGCAGCTTTCAGGCATTGAGCGCCCGTTCAGCTGGGTCGAGCTGGAAAATATCCATTTGAATTCGGTGCCTGAATGGAACAGAGGCGAGGACAACAAGGAGCGGGCAACAGAGCTCCCTTTATCCCGCCGTCACTTCCCTCTGCTCGGTCACTCCTTCCCTGGTGCACCTTTCTAGCTGATGAGCAGTTTCGAGGGTTTTTCTTCTCCTCCCTTCTTTGCTCAGCGCGGGAGAGGTGGAGTGAAGTGCGGGAAGGGCCGCGCACCGGGAGCCGAGCAGGGGGAAGGAGCAGCCCCGAGCTCAGCTCCTAACGGCGGAGGAACCGTCGGAGCTCCGCCGAGGAGTTTCGGTCCCCCAGCCCCAAGGAGCGGCGGGGAGGGCTTTGGCAGTTATGATCTATGACGGCAGATGAGCCGCCCCGCTATTCAAAATATTGCCCATTGTGTTGGTAATTGCCCGCTTATGACTGCCATCGCCCTTTTCATATTCATGCAACCTCCCTCCGCGGGCGGCGTTTCCTGGGCGCTGCGCAGGTGCGGGCACCCTGCGCGGGCGCGGGGCAGCAGGTGCTCGGGGCGCTCACCTCCGCCCGCAATAAAGGCCCCGCGGCAGCGTGAGGGATGGCTGCGGCCCGGGAGCGAGAGCTGCTGCTGCCGGGACGTGACATTTCCTGTGGTGAAGCCTGCATTGGCTGCTAATAGAGATCTAATTGATGGGTGAAGTCCCATTTCCGCGCTTTCTCCTTTATTGCTCCATCCAGTCTGTTGCAAAATATAACCTTAATCTGATTTAGCAATTCCTCCAGGATTCGGTGCAAGCTTACAGCACAGGAAAAATCATTATTAAAAAAGTTAAAATACAGACTTGGGTTCGGTGCGTTGCCTTTTTTCTCTTTCTTTTCCTCTTTTTTTTTTTTTTTTTTTTTCCCCTTTGTCCTTTCTGTCTTTTTATTTTAAGCCCAGTTCTACCCCTTAGCGCGTTCCTCTCCTCTTTCCGCGGCTCTACACCAAGAGGCTCCGGCAGTGGTGCTGCCTCCTCGCTCCGTGCCCGCTGCAGCCCGGCACCGCTGCTGGGAGCGGAGCCCCGACGGGGCGGCCGCAGCCTGGAGTGGAGGAACAGGCAGAGCCTGGGCAGTGATTGGCTCCTGTAGAATGAAACTAACGCTGGGAATATAATTCGCCACTTTAACGGAGCCGCTAGCTCTCCCTTTCCCAGGGCATACAGTAACAGGGTCATTTCCAGAGGCAGGCTCGGGACCCAGCGGGAGCATGCTGATGCGCGATGCTGTCCCGCTGTCCTCCGGACTGAGGAGTGCTTCACAATTCGGGTCGCTCCATCCGAATGCAGGGACCGCGGGTGCCCCACGCTCCCGCCGCCTCCCTGGGACCCCATTCCCGTCCCGTTTGTGATCTCCCTTTGCAACGCGGCCCCGATTTCATGTCCCGGAGACTCCACTCCGCCTCGGGGGCTGAAGCCCGGGGCTGGGACGCAGGGGAAAGCCATGGCAGCGAAATTCCTCTTAATTGATTCCCTGCCTTTTTCTCTCCTTTATTCCGTCCGCGCTCTCCGAGCTAGCGAGGAGGAGTGTACAGGCATTCTGGACCTATACAAACTCTCTTCAGTCCCCCTTGATAGGTTTAATGAGGCGGAACGCGATGAAGGGGATTTGAACCGGTCTAAATGATTGATGAAGCCTGGGGCAAGGCTGAGCTTTTTCCGGATAAAGCCCCATACATCCCTTCATAATGGCCGGATAGTGGCGGGGCTGGGCTCCTTCAAAAGCCGTGGCCCGAGCGCATTGAGGGAGGGCAGGCGGGGAAGGTGCTCTGTTGTTACCTAATCAGCGCCAGTACTGAGCCACCAGCCGCCGGGCCGGGGAGCGCTCGGAGGAAGCGGGGCGGGTGACGGGGGCACCGCTGCCACCCCCCGCCCGCCCCCCCCGAGCGCCGGCATCGCGCTGTGCAGCTGCCGTCGGTGCGGCTCAGGCTGCGATGCTCTGCCGCGGCTCGGCCCGGTCCGGCCCGGCTCTGGCAGGCACTCACTGCTGGGGGCCGGCCTCGACTCTGGAGCAAGGCTTCTGGGCATCTCTCTGGTGTTGGGCAGTAAGACTGCAACACCTGGGGTACTCACGTGACAGGAAAAACGTGAGTAAAGGTAATACAACAGTCTACAAGTAAGCAGAGAAACAAACAAATACTAAAACAATAATAAAGCAAACAGATTTGAGTAATGGTCTGTAGTTGTCCATGTTCCAATAGTGAAACATGGCCTGTAAATTTGCTGTCATACTCCCTGGTGGTGTGAGCTGCTCCAGGCTCCTCAGCTGAGCCAGCCATGCTACTTCTGGCTAGAAGAGATACAAGCCAAAGCCAGGGGCCTGGGAGAGGGCAGCTGGCTTCTCTGGTAGTAGTCCCAGTGGAATGGGCGATGTTGGTGGAAAGGGTGTGAAACTGAGTCCTGTCTTCTCTCTTGCAAGGAGTGAGAAGTAGCTCCCTTCCCATCCTCTTCCCCTTCCCTTTTTCTTTCCCTTCTTCTCCCCCCCCCCCTTTCCCCTCTTAAAAATCAATGCCACATAACAACTGGATGGAAAAGCCCATGTTCATAAAACCCAACTTGCATGTTGGTCCCACTGAGCTTGATACTCCACAGCGATGAACTCTTTCAAGTCTCACAGAAGTAAGCCAAACATTGGCTAAAACAGGCATGCTGGTGTTTCAGATATGTAGGATTAGACCTTCTGTGTGCCTGAATATTGTGTAAAATTAGTGGAAAGGAGAAAAGTCCTATGCGCAAATGTGTGCTCATAAGTCATGATCCTTTAAACCTTGTCTATACCTTAACAATAGCACACAGTTGGAATCAGGGACAAGAATGCTGTGTGCCCCTGCTGTTAGGGCTCCTGGGATAAATTAGAAGTTCTCTATGTTTGTATTTGTCATCAAAGCAAAATACCAGCTACAACCTTTCTCCCCT
Source organism: Centrocercus urophasianus (assembly GCF_019232065.1). Lineage (NCBI taxonomy): Eukaryota > Metazoa > Chordata > Aves > Galliformes > Phasianidae > Centrocercus > Centrocercus urophasianus. The sequence goes on along the minus strand of NW_024884475.1, from coordinate 21,904,092 downwards.
TTATACTACTTGGAAGTGTATTATGAAAAGAGACTGTTCAAATTATTTGTACAGAGACAGAATTTAATAAAGCAATAAGAACAGGTTGGAGGGGAAGAAGGATAGCTATTCATGTTTTCACTTCATCTCCATCACTTTGGCTTTGATCATTCACCTCTGGGACCAATACCTCAACCCTGAATCAGATGAAGTTCTCACCATAGTCAGCAAGGTGAAAATCTCATTCACCTTCCTCATGCAATCCCATGTGATTCCAGGTATTCCATCATCAGAGTGAGGAGATCTCAGGGAGACCAAAGACATGATCCTCATGGACATGGAAGGCCTCTTCCACCTCCCCAGCTGCCTGGTGTGAGAACTTCTGCACTGGCATAAGTAAAACATGTCTTGCGTGGAATAATTCCACTGATCTACCCCACACAAAAGTTCCTGTGTGCAAAGAAATTGGGAAAGAATACCAGAACAACTTTATTAAGAAATGAGGATGAAAGGTGAGTCATGATTGTTGTCTTGAAAAAGCAACAGAAAAATGCTTTTTTTTTTAAAAAAAAAAAAAAGGGATGAAGGAAATAATGAGTTAAATGAAATTATTAGTACATTGTGATTTGTCTCTGAAAAGAAAACAAAGACATTTGGGACAATGGAAAGAGAAACTGATGGTTGTCTCCTCCCAGACAAGAACTCTATTACATCTATCAATCTCATTTTATCTCTAATTTATCTTTATTTTATTATTAACAGTAACATTATAGCATAGTTTATCTTACACTACATCCAAAGATCTCATGGCATTTTACCATTATTAATGAATGAGTGGGGCATAAACCAAACCTGGCGTTTCGTGTTAGGTGCCAGCTTCTTCCCAGAGGTAGCACAGCACACAAAGTTTCATGGTTTGACAACAGCCTCAGGGTAAACACAATTCACCTACATTTTATATGGGGGAAAAAAAAAAAAAAAAGTGCTGTAAGAAAGTACTTTGACTTGGGGTGTAGAGCTCTCTTGTATTAAACCAAGATGAGAATCCTGCTGATTTCTGGTCTCATTAGCAGTAAAACCCCCTCTCTCCTTTACCACTGCTGATGCTGAGTGTTCTGCTGGTGGGGAAGGCCGCAGTTGGGTAGACTCATTTGGTCCTTTAATTAAGATGTTTTCTCTGTCATCAGCAGTAAAAGAACTCCCACACCAATATCAGGATTTTTCAGCCTATGTCAACATGAACTGCCACATATCTCCACTACATGTGGATGCAGCTGGAATATTCCCCTGATGAAGCGTGGGACCAAGTGACAATCTGCACTGAGCGCACAGCTGCCTGTTTAACCAGTAGCATTCATCTGTAAGCAACTGCTAACTTGGAAAAGTCCACTCAAAATATCTAATTCCCTTGAAATGTAGAATTTCCTCCATCAAAACTCAACAGATCCTATGCTGGCACAAGTACATCCCGTGAGGAATATGCTTATAACCAGCGTGGTATGATCCCAGGCAGAAGTGGTTTCCCCTAAGGAAGTCAGCCATGTGTCTAGCTTTAGTCAAATAGACAGTTCTCTCTAACTTATTTATTTATTGATCTATTTTAAGCAGAGGTTTATGACTGCAGACTTTCCAGACTCTTTTTCTGACTAATATCACAGAATCATAGAATCATGAGAGTTGGAATGGACCCTTAAAAACTATCTAGTTCAACCCCCTGCAAAGAACAGGGACACCTACAGCTCTATCCAGTTGCTCAGAGCCCTGTCCAGCCTGACCTTGAATGTCTCCAGGAATGGGGCATTCACAACCTCTCTGGACAGGGTCTGTGGAAGATCTTTCTTGCAAGGATTCTCCATTTCACCTGGGTTAAACTCAAACTGCTATTAATTTATAAGGAAAAACCCAGCTCTGAGCCATTTCACGGGATTGTGAGGAACTTATCACCCTCTGCTTCACCATCCTTTTGTTTCATGCCAAAACTGGGGGAAATGCCCAAGCACACGTGTGTGCACACGGACGTGTATACGCTCAGACAGTGGGGCTGCATACATCCAGGCAGTCAGACAGAACTCTCTGAAAGGTTTCCTAAATTTTTGATGATAAATATATGGAACATCTAATTAAATGCCAGGTATCTCTTCATGGCCTTATTCTCGAGTTTTCTCCCTAGCATCTGTCCCTATGGAGCAAACACTGAAGCACTGTTAGAATTCACTTATATTTCAAATATTTTCGTTGTGCCCACGTACTCCTCTCCCCACCAGCGCTCCACGCGCAGCGTTTGTAAGCTCCCCAGCCCTCCGACCACTCCAACAACAGGGGCAGGGCAGGGCAGGGCGCAACAAAGCTCAGAGCTGTGCATCCTGCCGGCCTCGCAGAGCTCTGTTGCTGTGGGGAGAACAAAGTGCCGAGGCCCCTGCCGCTCCATTCAGCTGCGGTTGCCCAGGCAGGCAGGCCAGCAGCCAGCAGCCGGCAGGCAAAATCTAACAGCCACGCTTCAAGTGCTGCTAACAGCCATCAATGGATCCATAACTCCAGCTCTGCAGATATGGGGTCATCTTTCAATACTACCCCACTGTCATATACAACATTTGTCTTGTCCCGCTTTCAACTACTGGTGTCAATCTGTGGGGTGACTCTATAATACACATATACAATAGCACAATGAAAGCAATAATCTCCTACCCAGTTTCTTTATTTATTTAAGTGCTATTACAAAGTTTCCTGCAGCAAAGAGAAGCTGGGAGGCTACAGCTCACTCCAGCCATGCTACAGCTATCCAGACGAAAGGAAGAATGTGGTGACTGAAACAAATTATGTGTTTCTTTTTTCATCCTGAAACTACCACCAAGTGGTCTGGAGCGGGGGTGGGGAGGTGACCTCACAGATATTTCCAAGTGCATAACACAAAAAGAAGCAGAAATACTAATAAACACAATCCTTGATTCCAAAGTAATTATTTTTCCTTCTGACGTTTTTTAAATGGAATTTTCCCAATTTATATTTATTATGAGTAAAATGCAAATACAACTCATACAAAATAGCTCAGAGCTTTCTCAGTTTAATGATTTTGTGGCTTTAGTTTTTGAAGTCCTAATATCATTATGTATCTTTAACATAAATAACTTCCGTAGTAGCAAAATGACCTCTTCTTAGTTCAAAATTCTGTTCAGAGGATTACCATAAAGTACTAGATATTGCTGTTCTCAGCATCATTGCATTAATTGCACAAATGACTGCAATTGGCTAACGTTCACATGCCTCATAATCAATCAGGGTTCATTCTTGCTCTGCTACCACCCTGACATACTGCCAATTACCCTGTACAAACACTCACACCTCTTGGGCTTACTCATGCACAGACAACACTGGCACAGCTGCCCAGAGAAGCTGTGGATACCCCATCCCTGGAGGTGCTAAAAGGCTGGATGGGGCCCAGGGCAGCCCTGGATGGGTGGGTGGCAGCCCTGCCTGTGGCACAGAATTGGAACTGAGTGGGCTGTAAGCTTCCTTCCAGCCCAAACCATTCTGTGATTCTGTTATAACTCAAGGACACTTGCAATGAGAGCATTTCCTCCACTACCCGAATTGAACTTTCGAGTCTCTTTGCTGGAACCAAGGTGTCTACCTGACCTCAGCAAGTTTGTTTCTGCAGGTCACTGAGCACTATGCACTATGAAAACAACCTATGATCAATCAAACCCTGCCATCATTCCTTACTCTTATGTGCTTACTACAGTGAGCAGTAGTTCTCCTAATGAGGATGGAGACCTTTTCCAAAACACAGAAAACTGTCCTGAGATCGTTAAGCTGTCTATATTTCTCACTGAGTCCCAAACACCGTGCACCCGTCAGACAGTCCCACCATACCTCACTTGTACTGACTGAAGAGGCAGACGGGGATGAATCTCCTCATCCAGGCATAGGAGTAGAGTTAGCAGCAAGGTAAAGGTATCAGCTGGGAAGTTTAGTACATCACAAAACCTGTCAAATACTCTAGGACAGAATGTTTTCTGATCATTAGCAGCACACATTTGACCAACATCATAAAATTTATCCTTTGAGGACTTAGTAAAAAATTTGCATGACTGGAAAAAACCCCTCCAGCCTGAAAAAAAAAAAAAAAAAAAAAAAAAAAGATAAAAGCACACCTTCAGTAATTCGTCACCATGACAGACTACAGTACTGAGGGCAAGAAGCATCAGCGCGTTAGTGCCTGCCGCTGCTCACATCTTCCAGCTAGCACAGAGCAAAGAGGGATTGCTCCGCCAAAGCCGATCAGGACGGTGGTGCTGAAGGACAGCTGAAGGCCAGCTGCGAGGACCTCGAGATGGGGAGCTCACAGCCAGTTCACTTCTGAGAAAATAAAAATGCCAGAGTCCAAAATGCACACCTGTAGAGGACTGTCTACGGGAGATCTGTGCCTTTTCTCAGTGCTCAATAGCCTGAGTAAACAATAAAAATGAGTTTATATGATCATGAAACAGTTCTGCCCTCTGTCCTCCTGCAGCTCTTGGTCTGTAAAGGTTTGCAACAAAGCTTTCCATGGGGAGTTCATAGGCCATAAATAACGATGGCACTGGGGTTCTGTTGCTAGAATAGATCAGAAATTAGCTAACGACTGTCTGTGTAATGAGACACAAAAGTCAGTTTAAAAAGTTTAATACGATCTAACTTTTATATGGAGAGCTGAGAGTGTTTGCAGTTGAATGTCATTTAAACAAAGGCAACAACTTCACACTTTCTCCCGTATTGGAGATATACTCTTAGAAGGATCAAAGCCAGGGTTTTTAGCTTCTTAACACTGATCATGATCAAAGAAGAAAAATTATCTCAGTGCATTGGCCTGATTTGCTACAGGTAATGCTATCCTAAGAAACGTGTGTATCTAGGAGTCTAGGAGTCACCCTGCTGAGGCAAACCAAGGGGACTGCCTCTCACCAGATCTACCACTTGTGAAGTTTTTCCTCCAGAGAATATTTCTAATGTTACACAATCATAAAGTTGCAATATCAGTCTCCTAGTAGAAGGGCTAGAAACCATTGTTTAGCACATCATTTAGCTCACACTCATATTTTAGGCAAAATCCATCTGGGAGCAATGGAGGGAGGACTTCAGTCCCAATGCTGGCCCTTCTGTTTTCTTGCACATCAACACTTCCCTCCCTTCTCAGCACATGGAAAGGTAGGAGGCACGCTAGATGTGACTGCGGTGGTAATGAAGACAGTGTGCTTGTTACAGAATATAATTCAAAGTAAATAACAACTGGAGATGTCTCACATGGGGCCAGACCATACACAAATTACAAATGCACAGACAGAAGTCCTAATTGTGATAACTACAAAGAGCAGACTCTGAGTCACTGGGAAGTGAGCAGCTTTCTGCAGATGACTCCTCTCGGACAACAAATGCATTGCATAAAAGAGTGACTTCAGGAAATAGCCTTTCTATAGATACATGGCAACTCTCTATATAAATGCAGTTGTTCGAAATACGAAGGGTTTTCAGCAATGCTATAATATTTTTATATCTACACAGTCACTATCTATTCCATATGCACAAACATCCTCCTACCCAGAAAATAATTGTGGATAATTCAATGTTCAGATTCGATAATGGATGCTCAAATAAATATGAGAATTCCAAGCAAATTTGTGCAAATGAAAAAAGATTTCCTCTGACATAATGGCATGGTGCAAGGCTGTCTGTAATGAGCTGTAATTTGTCTGGAAGAGCATTTTAAAGGGGTTGATCCATCCACTGGAAGACCAGCAACTGCTCTGAGACTAGAAGCAATGAGCCAGCCTGCCTCGTCTCAGAGGAAATTACACCACAAGCAGGCCAAATTTCTGACAACTTCCATAAATTATTTCAGATTTTCATATTTCAAATTTCATCTGCATTCATCATGTGAGTTTGACTGGGGAAAAATGTCTAGGAGGAGCTCTGCTAGCATTCAGTGCAGCAGTCCCAGGAGCCTGCCCTGGGACTAGATAATTTAATTTAGTTTTGATTAGATTATTCTTGCTGCAGTCTACTGCCAATCTGAAGTATTGTGCCTTCTCTTCTACTTAACCTTCCTGCCCCATGCCTGCTCCAGCCTGCATGCAGCTCTCTGTATTGCAGAATATATTTGAACAATCAAACTTAGGAGTTATTATTTTGCTTTCCATTGTCCATCCTTATAAAAGCACACATCTTTCACTGGGTTCCCTCTTCCCTGAAATCAGATTACTTCTTTTTTTTAAGTTTGTAATATTGTTTACCATTTTCAGTGGAAAGTGCCCTGTAATTTAGGTGGAAAATCTAAAATCATTACTACTTCTCCGGATGATGCAACATACCATAAATGAGGATCATTTCTAAAACAGCTATAATCATCATTGGGCAATACACACGAGGATAAGAACAGATAAATAATGAATTCATCCATCCATTTAACTAAAAATCTATTGTTAGCCAAAGTTATTAATCAAATCTTTAGCTAGTGGTCAATAGGAAAACAAACAAAACACCCCCTGAACAGGCTCCACAATGTTGCTCTGAACGTAAGCCATTAGAATTGCAGAATATGAACCCTCTCCAAAAAAATTCAACCACCCAAACAAAGTGCATTTATGGAGGAAGTGTGGCAGAACAAGAACAAAAATCCCCTTCATGTGAAATGCATCTGAATGTGTATAACGTTCTCACTAGCTGTAACAATATGCAATAAATTTTTCTTAACTTATGGGCGTTATTTTTCCCCATTTACAAGAGATGACTGAATTTATACATGTTTCAGGAGCAAAATATTTGTAACTCTTCAAGTTGTAGCCTGGATTATTAGAAACACAGATAGGGTAAACAAAGCTAATGCTGTTCTTTAAGTAATATCTATCACTTCCCTGTTATTGAGTTATTTCTTTTAACAGTATAGGGGTTTTTGATGCTATGTGTCTGAACTGAAGACTTTAGATTCTTTATTGTTCTCCATTTTGATGAAAAAAATTGAATCGGGGACTGTTATATTGAGTTTTGTTCCGTAAATATACTGAAATCATATTTTTGTTAGAAACTATCAATAAATCCAGTATAAGAAAAGTAATAAGATACAAATATGAGCAGGACCTTTGCAAAGGAAATATTACAAAGAGAGTGTGCCCATAAAACATATTAGGGAATGTGCTTTCTCCCCTGTGCTTGGGGAAAATACAGAAGGAATTACAGGGAACTGTGTTATTTTTAATACAGATATAACACATGAAATCAGATGACTTTAACTGCTGGGTTGTAACACTCAAGAAGACGACCAGACACAAACAGCTAATGCGTGGGTTGTCTTAGGAAGGCATTTTTTAACAGCCTGAAGACGTATTTCTCATTAACACAATTTGCCAACACAATGCATCTCTCTCTAAAAAATGACCGTGTGGGTACACAGACAACTGCACAAATCCATGATGTGCATCTAGAAATACTAATGTTCACACACGCCATTATTTTCTGTGTATATGCATACGTAAATCATAGATGGATCTATACACTTATGTGGGTGGGGATTTTTTGTTGTTAATCAGAGGAAGAATTCACCACCAACAGGATCAAGGGAAAATAAATGCTGATGAGAGGAAGTGGACAATTAAAGGCAGCATATTAAGTACAGAACATCCCCCAAGTCACAGCTAAAGGCAGGAACAGACCAGTCCTGTGCATGCTGCCTCTGTGCCATGGCCCGCAGCCCTGCTGCCTTGCATCGCCACAGCTGCAGCCCTGCTGCAAACAAGTCGGGTGTGCAAGAAAGGGCCTCCAAGATCAGGTCACATGTACAGATGCAATGGGCATGGCAAACACAGAAGCATTCCCCAAAATGTATGCACTTCCAGCGGTTTGTTGAACAATCTCCAGGGTGGCACAAAGGAGGAATTCTTCTGACATCATCTGGTTTTGTCTACATTTTATTAAAAAACAATTTACATTCAGCAAGGAAAGCTGTCTTAAAGACCTATTGTTTTCCCTTGTTTCGAGCAGCATCAATGGCTCATTCCTGCTCCTCCTGAACTTAACACCCTCGGCTCCGTCATTGTATAAGAGGCTGAGGCTGCTAAGGCTGTGCGAGGCGGCCCTCAGCCATCTGCACCTGAAGCACGGCCGCAGGAGGCAGCAGCAGGCCTCCTTCCAGCCTCTGTCTCAGGTTCCCTCTGCAACTTTTGGCATTTTATCATTATTTGTTGCTTTCTCCCCCGTCCTCCCCTCTCAGCACGCATCTTACGTGTGAGCCTTATGGCACTGGCTTTGCCATGGATGGAGGTCTCTGGCTTACTTGATGCATGCAGTCAGAAGCAACACTGACTTCAAAGATTTTAAAGCATGGCAAATAGCAGGTTAGCAGATTTGCAGTGCGCTTTGTGTTTCATTTGAAATACTGATGGGAAATACGTTGTTATTTAAAATCAGATTAAATTAAACCATTTCTATAATGCAAAACAGTGTTATCATAAGCACATTTAACTAAGAGCAGTCGTGACTACACTCAGTTAATTACAATATCATTATAGATATTAAAAGGAACAGACTGTTCATAGCCCTCAAGTTGTCCACCACATCAGTCACCACTGAGCAGTACAGGTTCCATCAGTTCCACCCCACTGTTGGCAAGGGCCATGGCCATGCTTGTCTCTTTTCCTTGCACTCTCACCCCCTTTCCTACTGCTCAGCCTCCAGCTGCTTGATAACAGAGATAGGACCATAAAGTACCCATTCCCATTTTTCAAAGAAAAATGTTCTTGCCTCCTTTCCAGAAGAGCTCCAGCTTCTTGAATGAAGCTGCCTCCAATTTCTTAACTAATGGCAAAACAGAACAAAAACAAAAAACAAAAAAAAGAGGGAAAAAAAGATGGGTAACAGCTGGTGGTCAATTTGCAAGTAGAGCTGATCCCAATCTGGCTTTCAGAAATACTTGAAAGCAATTTGCTAGTTCCCAGTACCAGGTGCTCTGAGGAAGGGAGATGCCTCAGGGCTTATGTCGGGACATGAACCCTGCAGTGAAAAGGAAAAGCCAGGCACCCAGAAAGTTCCCCAGGAAGAAGAGCTGTACCAGGATAAGAGCTTGCTGTATCCATTTTTTAGAACTTCCTTAGAAAGGCTGTGATTGTAAGAGGCATTTACTTTGGACAGAACTGACTCTGCTGCAGCACAGGTCTGCACCATAACCTCTATTTCCAAAAGGTCTGGTTAGGACAGTGTGGCTAAAAATACACTTTCCAAAGATGGCAACTAGGACATATTTATATAAGTTCTGAACTACTGTTGTAGTTGAAAGAGAGAAAAAGTCTTTTCATCTGAAGGCCCTGTCCTTCACAATACAAGTAACAAATAAGTAATTCAATTAATAGGGGAAAATGTCCCATATTTATGTAAAACCAGGACTCTGAGAACGACATGTAATTCTTGGGTAATAGAGCTGACTTTGTAAGGCAAAATCAGAACTCTAGAAGGAGCAATATTGCCTGGGATTTTAAGAGTTGTTTGTTTTTTTTAAACCTAGAGAGAGTTGTTTCAAAACATGGAGAAAAAGATGAATACTTTGTTTGAAGATCTTTCCCTTTTCCAAAACTGTGAATAACCCACACACAGCAATCATACACTATCACTCACCTGGCTGCATCCTTACAACATCACTTCAGGAGACCGAGGATTGCAGAGGAGCCAGCTGTGGACAAATCTTCTTCTTCCTCCAGGAATAAATGGGATATGTATGCAAAAGGGGCAGGAACCAGCAATTTTTGGGCAGCTCAGTCTTTCTCAACACCTGGGCTGGTTACTCCCATTGGTGACAAAGGAGCCCTAAATCAGACAGGGCTCTGGGCAGAAGGCACCTCCCCTGCAGCATGGGCTCTGCAACTGGACTGGCTCACTAAAACCACTCTGCCATCTCCTTCTGCCTTTCACCATTTTGCAGCTAAATATTTGTAAACAGGTATCAGCTGTGCAGCTGATTCTCCTTTCTGAAATCAAAAGGTCCTAGATCACACAAATCAAAGCATGGGCCACTTCATTTACCTGTGATTTTGGAATAGTAATGTTTGAGCAGCTTTTGTACCTTTTACAGAATCACAGAACGGCTGGTGTTGGAAGGGACCTCAAGGTTCTCCACCCCCCTGCCACACCTTTCTATGAACCTTTCTTGAACTAAAGTTAAGGTAAAAGTTTATTAAATGTTTTGAATTATTGAGTTGCTTTAATTTTTATTTTTATTTCTTTTCATGTGAACTTCTGGGTTTTCTCAACAACTGGCAGTGAAGCAGACATATCCCCATGGAAAGGCTTGTGGCTGAGTATCTGTTGCCTTACTGGGAACTGAGATAGGCAAAACTTGTGAAAAAAAAAAAAAAATATATATATATATATATATAAATTAAACAATAAAATCTTTACTAATTAAATTTCTGGCTAAATTTTGCTTGAGGAAGAGGAACTGATTTTCCAGACATAAACCTAAATTTCATGGTTCTCAGTCTCCCTTCCTCTCCATAATGTTTCAGCATACCTCCCGACGAGCACATTTTGCACAGTTCTGAGGCAGAGCCTTCCTCTTCCATTCTCTCAGCAGAAGCCAAAGTAGCAGTGACCAGGAGTGCCTCAGAGCAGCACAGGGCAGCAGCTCGTCCAGGCCCAGTGCCTCAGCTGCCTGCCCCAGGGTGAGCCCCCGCGATTGCCACCCACCCAGGCTGCAGCCACCCATCGCAGCGTGTCTGACAGCTGTCAGACACTGAATCCAATCCTTGGCGCTGAATGCAGACGTTAGCACGCCCTATCACTGGGCTATGAAGTCTGAAAGCCATCCGACTCGTATGACGTAGGTAATAAAGGCAATAATAGCACATAATGTGGGCAGCTCTCATTTTTTCTCACACAGAACAGCAGTGCCGGGGCTGACTCAAGGCTTCCCAGTAAGCACAAGCAGAATTCAATTTCCCGTTTGCAGCAGAGCAGTTCCTTGGCTCCAGCCCTGCAGGATGACTCAGAGCACCAGGCTGGGTGTGCTCCCACGGCCCCACACACCGTGTGCCCACCCCTGCTCCCTGCACCAGCACCCAGCTGCAGAAGGTCTCCCTGGCCATGGGTCTCAGAGAGCTTTCTGCTATATGTACACATACGACGGCATTTCTCATTGCTGATCATCCAGCTAAGGTTAAGGGCAGGCACCAAAGGGGTAGTTTAGGGCACCCAGGAGGCAGCTGTCTTGTCTTCAACACATGCCTGTTTCTTGGTCTTGCTGCTGGGCAGGGAGCAGTGAGGAGTGCCCACTCGCAGACAGCAGCTGGAGAAGATCCTTGTGCAGGTGGCAGCAGCGGGGTAGGAGGAGCACCCTGCAGTGACACACGGTGATCACTCAGCCCCATTTTCTGCAGAACCCATCCATCCCTTCCAGCAGATATCGAGCTTAGGTTTGTTCGCAAGTGGCTTAGCTAAATGAGGGTTATTTTAAGCTCACAACAGCGTTTCCAGATTTGATTCAGTGAAATGTAGTACAAAATACAAAAGGTTAAATAGCTGCTTACATTTCCTCTCCTGAGACAAAACAAATGGAGGTACTATGCTCACCCTCCCTTCCCAAGCCTGTATGTTTTCTGAGGACTGCAAGAAATGCCTCCAGACATTGCTCCCTGTTGCAGGGGGCAGCAGGACTATGTCACCAGCTCTCTTTTCCTTCCCTCCCCCTTCCTTCCCTGCCCCTGTGTGCCATCCGTCATGGCCTGAGTTGGATGGGATGGGGCCGGTGGGTGGGTGGCCCTGCACAGCTCTGTGGGTACTCCCACTGCACCCCGGCACTCTGGAGTACCCAGGGAGGGCAGCAGGGGGGAGGAGGGCTGAGGGTCTCCTGAGCTCCCTGCTTGCCTCCCCAGGAGATCTTTGTTTCTTACCAGCTGAATTTTTTCCTCCGAGTTTGGGAATGTAGGTCTCATTAATGAGATTAATGGGAGTTGACTGTATGTACAAAGGGGACAATAGGTCCCTAAGACAAGCCGTGTCTCCTTTGGGGAATCTGTCAGTACAAATGGGGAAGACACGTAGATTTGTTGTGGTCTCTTTAGATGCCAGAATGCTACAAGAACAACAGCGTGTCATGGAGGCTGCGGCATAGGGGTAATTAGCGAGGGCCGGTGATGTGCACAAATGTCTGAGGGAGAGGGCTGCTCTCCTGGCTACCCAGCTCACAGCACATCCACAGGTAAGAAAGCTGATCTATAAATGTTGTGTTAATACACAGAAGGTAAAAACTGAGTAGGGTTGTTTTTGTGGGTAGCTGAAGTAGGCAGGGCAGGTTCATGCCTGTTCCTCTGTTTCAGTCTCTTTTCTGGTCAGAGGAAGAAGAGACCCAGCTTGCACCATCCTCACTCTCACAACCAATGAAGCTGTGCCCTGTGGCAGTACAAGAAAACAAAACCCTAAATGACAAACCTCTAGATGTCTTCACATGTCCTAAATTGTCTTCCAGGGTTTGCAATCTGCTCTCCCCTGCAGCCCTCCATTACCTGCAGCAGGACTCCATCCCCAGCAGCCCTGCATGTCACAAAACTAACTCATGCATTCTGCAGAAAATATCCCTCGAAGGGAGCTCCTAGCCCAACACCAAACCCATCATTTACTTTGACTTTTGTGTATCAAAAATACACCTGTCCTAGTGGAATATTAAATAAAACCTGCCTTTGATTAGACATATGTTTAAAGAAATGCCATTTTCTACTCAAGATTAAGTGAAATTTCATCATTTTGGGCTTATCCTGAAGCACTTTTATTACAAAATGAAATCAAAGTTTGAATGAGAATCTATTACTTCTATTACTCCCTTTTGAGCCATTGCAAGTAAATATTATATAGATTATTAGAAAAGATGAGGAGATCAGGCAGATTGGCTTCTTGATCAAGGTTATGCTGTTCTCATTATGCAGCAGCACATCTGGAATGGTCCAGTGGTACCCTGAGAATTCCTAATACATTAATAAGACTTACACCTCCTATAATTGCATTTGGCTGATTAACTTTCGCCCAGCTGGTCTTAGCTGCATAAAAAGGCATTTCATAAGCTTGTTATACAGAAGAAAATTTTGAACATCTTTGGCATACATCTTGCCAACTTTTATTCTGACCTGAATAACTCACTTTCTGGCAGCATTCAGCGTAGATGAATTTAAAATACCCATCACAAACATTAGCCCCCTCGAGCCTGAAACTTCCAGATGTATAGTCAGGACCATATGCCACGGAGAGAGATTATATATCGTTTTGTTATTGGCCATTTTAACATTCAGCCCTAGCTGTCCCTCCTTCCTGGTAATGGAAGTTTAGACCTTAAAAGCTTATAAAAATAGTCAGGCGAGGTTTTTGGCTTTCTAAAGACCATAGCTTTAGACCTCTGGTGCAGATGCCTTTGTTCCTGCAGCTGAATGCTTTCCAGATCACAGCAGAGTCTGTTTGCTCTTTGAGGAGAGAGGAAAGAATCCATACATTCCCCACTGGATAAAAATGCAGAAACCCCTTTGTTCCATAGCAAACAAGGCGGCTGGAGATCCATTCTTCTTCTCCCACCATTAGGTGTCACTGCAGTAAATGGAAATTACAGACAAATGGTTTGAAAAGAGAAACCATTACCAAAGATTGTTCGGTGAGAAAATAAATAAATATGTTTATAAAGTAAACGATGTGTGTATTCTAAGAGCACCTTGTACATACATCAGTTTTTCTAAACAACAAGCAGTTTTTTAAACTTCCCAGGGTCCTAAATGGTTTAAGAAGGCCGTTGCTCTAAACACTTCCAGAAAGTATTTAGGGATCTCATTGTAAAGGAGTGGCTGAAATAAACTTAAAAGGTGCAACCAGTATTTCTTTATTGCTGGCTTCACAAAATTTTGTTATTGTATTGCAGGTGGGTTTGTGTATTCATGAAGAAGTAGACTGGAAAAGAAAAAGCAGATGGAGCAGTTAAGGTACTTCAGCATAGCCCATCTCAGGTACTTCAGCTTCAGCCCCAACAAAGCCATTTCATTTTTCTGCTATACACAGATTCACAGTTACCATGGTCAAAGTACCAAAGACAACTATAGCTTTTGTATGGTTATTACTATTTTTTTTTTTAATTTTGCAAGACGTTGCCATCGTAACACCTTAATATTTCTTTTCATGTTTCCAAGACCATATTTGCTTCTGAACACCTGGTGTAGCTATTATGGGCAAATATTTATGCTTTTAACATCTGTACCTCTGTGGTACTTCTGATTTCCCCTTACAGGAGCTGATTTTACCCCGTGGGTTAGTTTTGTGACACACAGAGCTGCTGGGAATGGAGTCCTGCTGCAGGTAAGTGGAGAGCTGCAGGGGAGAGCAGATTGCAACCCCTGGGACTTGGAAACCAAATCCCCCCGGTAGCCTTATTTTTTCTCCTTCCAGCCCTTCTTTGCAAAGTGCAACTGGTAAAGCCCTCCAGCCTACAGCTGACTGCCAGAGGCCATGGCTCTGCTGGCTCTGCTCAATGAAGCTCCTGCTCCTGGAGGACCACACCAACTTTCTCCATTAAACTGTCCAGATTAATTCTAATTACTGCAGTAATTTGCAACTCTATGCACAGTAATTTAATTTGGCTGATTTCTCACGATGCAAGGTTAATATATATACTTAAATCACAGTTTTACTTTCATGGAATGAAATGGAAAAGTCTGTGGCTTGTTCTCTTTCTGTTCCTGCTGCTCAAGCAGGACTGATCTTTGTCACCTGCCTGATCCATGTGACCTAATTCAGTATCTGGAAAGTTTCACTGAGACCTGAAATGCTTTTCTTCTTGTGAAGAGTTCCTGAAGCGGCTTAATATAAAAAAAAAAAAATTAATAATATTCATTAAAAATTCATAATATTAAATCCATGCTGCAGCATAGGACTATGCATATTATCTGCATACTTTAATATGCACATCTACATATATATGCCATTTATATGCTTTATATTTCTATATATAAAACACAGGCATATATACATTTACATGTATGCATTTTGCACCTAAAATCAAACAGATCTCTACATAAAAAATGTAGTTACTCTCCCATTCTAGTGGCTTGTATTTTGGTAGATGAAGACAAACTGCTTAGACCTTGAAAAACACATGGGCTACTCAGATAGATGGCATCTGGGAGGACTCCGAACTCCCTCAACATTCTATAGGGAAAAACAGAGCCAGGTGCATTTCTGCCTAAATCAAATTAGCTGGAAGATGCCACATCCAATTGTAGTAAATTGATGTGAGAGTTTGTGATGTCTATAGCAGATCTTACAACAAAGGTCAATGTGTGGAGACGTAGACAACAGGCTGGTATACAGCAACTTGCAGTGGAGCTGCTCTAACAAAAGAAACGAAGATGTAAAATGCAATCAATTTTTAAATATAGGAAAGTACACTCTTAATCATATATTTCAATTAATTCGGCCCAGTTGTTTATATCTCCTAAAATGTGAATATAAAATGGTGTTTATATGGAGGCATTTCAGGACAGGATTAGAAGATATTTTTAACTTTAAAAAATAAGAATGGGTTTATTATAATCAATTTCCAGAATACAATCCATCTGGATTATATGAACAGGGAAGCTTAGAAAAGCTTACGGAACTCACAGAAAATCTACTGACATATGTCAGATTTACCTGTCGTTGTCACTGCTTTTAAACATCCCCCTTGACATCAGCAAGTTTCTATCATGTTTTATGACACTTAATTATCCCTAATTTTATCCAATTAACTTCATAAGACATCTAAAGCAATTCAAATATTTTCTTAAATAAATGGTGGGAAAGCAGCAGTTAAAGGGAGGCACAAACATATTCCATTCAGGAAACTACAGTTCTCAGAGTGCTGAGGGGAAAAAGCCATAAACTTAAATTTTGGGTGAAGTCTGCCCATGTAACAGTAAATGAAAACTTAAACCTATGCATAGGGGAGTCTTTTATTACTTAATCATACAGTGTTTTCTCCACAGGATTTTTTGCCTTATTCACTGGGGAAAAAAAATATATTATTGCAAATTTATACATATATATATATATATGTATTCACTTCTTGATCTCCAAGTGCCATGTACCATTCACCACTTAAAATCAGAAGGGAAGGCATTCATTTCTTTGTAGGTATTCTTGCATAGCTTTCACCCCAGCACCTCAGTGCTTTACCAAATATCTGTGGATTTGTCTTTGCCACATATGAAAAAAAAGGATGAAAAAAAAAATAGGTGATAGAGTTAGTTCAGTTTTTTGGGATGGAAACTGAGAATCACAGGTCAAGACCTAGATGCCCAACCTACAGACTCAAAACCAGGTTTTTTAGGAATTTGTAACATTTTTGGTGCATTTTGTCCCAGTCCAGCTGATGGCCATTGTATTTGTGACTCACCCACAGCTTTCACACTACTGGTGTCACAGTCTCCATCAAATTAACAGGCAAGGAACAGCTGGGGATAGGCTGCAGCACAGGAGGTGACTTCCCTCCACAGCAGGGGGACCTGGGGAGGGATGGAGTGAGGGCAGCTGCTCCTTGCAGGGCTTACTCCCGCCGCCTTCAAAGGACCTAGCATGGTCAGAGGAGCTTCTTCAGGGAACCTTCTTAACATCCATATCAGCAGCTCTATGAATGAACCCACTGCTTCTCAAAAAATCCAGTAAGTAAAATGAAGAGCCAAATAAAAGCCACAACACTCAGTATTTTTAGGTATTTTTTAAAAATACCCTAAGCATTCAAAGCAGAATAATCAAAAACTCTGGAGGTGACTTTTTGTACCAATTCCCCAGCAGTACTAATGGAGAAACTTGTAGCAATGGTCATAGCAGCACAATGCTTTCAGACCAGAACATCATTTACATACCCCAGCGGTACTGAGTCAGGCTGAAGTTTCTCATTTATGCTGGAGTTAAGCCATGGCAGGCTGATAATTCCAATATATTTTCAACTTGTGTATTCAAATAGTTAAGCCATATTTGTGCTTTAAATAGTGCTGCTACAGCAAATATAAAAGCACTTTGCATTTCAAAATCCCCTTCGGGGGACAGAGCAGCTTAGAGGACTGGGACCAGGATGTGTCACTCACCTCTTCCCTACCAGTTCTGGTTTGGGCAGGCCAGCAGCAGACAGTAAGGCCCTCTGGAAGCTCCCCAGGCAGCGTGTAGAGCTACAGAGACACTGTCCGCTCTCCTAGTGGTGTCACCTGTGCTCACCTCCATTATCTTCAGAGCAGCAGCACCAAGGCCAAGAGGTGAACAAGCCCAGGAGTTAAATTACCTTTCAGCTGCAGAGAGTAATTCTGCTAGACAAGAGGGAGTGCACTGATGTCATAACAGCACTATAAGCCCTCCTCACTCCTGGTTATCTTCCTGGAGTGTAGATGCACCCTTGTTTTTCAGTTTGCTGCAGACATGAGGTTTGTCTGCTGGGGGACAGCAGTGACAGCACAGCATATGTTGCTGTAAGGACCCACTGAGGCATCTCCAGAGGGAGTAATATGTATTTGGCAAGGAAATAAAACCAGAAAAATAACAATGATTTTGTGATGGATACAGCATTAGAGGTGATCATGGCCCAGATGAGTGGAGGGATTCGTGGACAGGCAGCTTCTGCAGGCCTGTGGCACAGTGCTGCTGCTCAGTCATGAACTGAGCATTTGGGAACCATTCCTGGACCTAGGTGCTCTGAAAAATCAAATTTGCTTGTAAGTGAGCCAGAGGACTCTGCTCTACTTGGGAAACAGTGCCTGCCTGACACAAAGAACCACAATGCATCCTATTGTATGCAGCCCTCACAGAGTTGTGGGTGCTATCCAGAACAGTGTGCCTGCAGTGGATACACAACCTGGCTGCTGGCAGCCAGTTCTGTCATCACCACATTTACACCATCACAGATTAATTCAAGAATGCAAGTCATGTATTTTTAGATCATTTGATGTATTTCTTGTCAAAACATTTTGGTAGAATTGCTGCAGATAACTTTATTCAACAGAATTGGCCAGTTTTTGAAGCTGAACTGCATAAAGGATAGGATGAAGGTAGCTACAGACAAAGTGAGCCCTGCAGTCCTATGGGATGCTAAGTACCCCTGGCTGGCATTACAGCATCTTCATGGTGCAGGAAGATCACCTACACACAGGGCAGGCTCTTCTTGGGTTTGCTAGAGCAGTATTGGGAACAGATTGCAGCAGCTGTGGTAGACAAACCAGTTGCATTACAGCAGATGTTTTGCCTTGACAGCTCCTGCACACACTAATAACACTGTCTTTCTGCATGCTGAGGAGGAGAGACAACTCGTCTGGAACAGCATGCTAGAATTTTTCCTGTCTGTCAGCAGAGCCTCTACGTTAGTTGTAATTTTTATGCATTAGTGTTCTGGTATCTCTGTCCATGCAAAATTGGACCCTGTAGAGGAGTAATTTTTTGCCTGACTTCCTAAGGAAATGAAGCTTGTTGCAATCAAGCTGTTTGTGTGTCTGTCTGGGTCCCCCTTTATCCTCCTTGTAATAAGTTCTAAGCTCCTCAGCTGATTTCAGCTGAGTTTGATTGGCAACAGGCTCAAAAATAAATGTTTCCACACACGGCATGAACATAAGACTCTCAAAATAAGAAGTTCAAATGGTGCCTCTCAGTGACAAAAGGTAAGATCTAGCAGGTTCTAGAGGCAAGATGTATGAAAGACAGATGAGGTCCCTTGATTTGTTTAGCCCAGAGTAGTGGAGGCTGAGGAGAGGGCTTGTAGCAGCCTACAGCTCCTCACAGGGACAGCAGCAGGGCATGAGGGAATGGCATGGAGCTGTGTCAGGATTGTGTGTTAGGGAAAGGTTCTTCGCCAGAGGATGGGGGGCATGAAACAGGCTGCCCCAAGTGCCACTGTTCAAGGAGCATTTGGGCAGTGCTCTCAGACATAGAGTTTTGAATTTTGGGTGGTGCTGTGTGAAACCAGCAGTCAGTCTCAAAGATCCTTGCAGGTCCTTTCCAGCTTGGGATATTCTATTAATTTCTGACTCTGTGATTTTACCCTGTCAGAGCAAGCAAGTTGTTAGGTATGTTCAGCATAAAAGTATCGACAGCCATAACTGCGCGTGTGATGCTAATTACAGAAACACAAAATAACCAGCTGTGAATGGGACCATTCCATGCTGACTCCTGTGCATTTATTAGATTATTCAAGAAAATTATCAAAAAGTCAGTTCTAACAGCGTGAGGATTCAAGCAGTGACATAATGGGAAAAGAAGAGACACTGAAATGACTTGTTGAAGGTGACACCCTCTGAAGTGGTGACATTCAGGTGCTACAGGAGAGGATGTGACTTCTCAAGTGCCTTTCTGGGACTTCCACTTAAAATGAATTATCCTGTCTACATCTTCAAGTCATGCCAGCTGAAGTTTATCCTCCGATGGTTAAACCAGCAGCCCTTCTTACTTAGGGAAAACACAGCTATCTGTAAAAGACCTGGAGGGCTGGCATATAGAGTTGGTGAGAACAGAACTAAGAGACAAGAATGCTTCTTGTGCTGACACATCCAATATCCCACAGTCCCCACACAAACCTGGGTTTGCTGCCTTTTTACAGTCACTGAATATGCATGAATGTTCCAAAATGTTTGTGCTAGGACATGCACTTATTGCTGAATCCTGGGAACTTCACACCTGCTAAATAAAATCAAAGCAGTCTTTCAGGGAGATTTCAAGTTAATAGCAAGCACTTTTTTCTGTGAGCATTTTCCAATAAAGCAAACTACTGTCATTAAAAAGAGGCTTTTCAATCAAGATACTCATCTGTCCACCCACGAGTTCTCTATGTCTTTTGTATATTTTTTAATGAAAAATATCAGCTTTCAGAAACTGAAACTACTCACTGCCATTTTTATTAAAAAATGAAGAATGGAAATGATAAGGAAGACTTGTCTATGTACAGAAATGACAATTGTTTATCCAAAACTTTTATTTAAGCAACAATGGTGATTATTTCTAGTGATTAATTTTAAGAACACACATGCATAGGCTTCGTCTTGGCACCACCTGTGGCTCTTCAGCTCATACCTCTGCCCTTGTATCTCTGTTTGCTGGACTCAAGGCTGCTCAGTGGAATCATGGCCTGACCCCCTGCTTGGCTGACTCACCAGGAGGCTCAGGTGGGACAGAGGTGCCAAGCAGTCCAGCTGAGATCTGACAAGAGGGCTAGATGCTGATTTAGCCTCCAAGCAATTGCAGCCTCCACAGGGGACAATGGTGTTAGGGGAGAACCAGAGTGGTTTGACAACAAGGTCGTGGAGTAGAAAGGAAAATCAGAAAAGAAATTTATGTGGGCATTCATAGTAATAAAGAATATTGCTTAGATTAACTGAATAGGAACCTTACTTGATCTGACATACATTAAGGGGATATTTAAAAACGCAAGTGTGACTTTTAGTAGTCCTTGTAGATCCTGCTAGCTAATTTAGGGAAATGAATGAAAAGTTAAAGAAAACAACAACACGAACACACACAAAAGAAAAAAGGAGGGAAAGGAAAGGGAAGGGAAAGGAGAAGAAAAAGGGAATTGACAGTAATTTCATCTTTCTACTTCTATTTTCTGAAAGAATGAGAAGTCAAATAAGGCTGTTACTTCCTCTGTAGAAATACCAAGTGCTGTTTAATAAGGTTAAATTCTCCTGTTTTTTTCTGGATTTAGACAGAATCCATTCCAGCAGAGGGTTAAAGATCTGAGGACTGAGATGAGTGGCAAAACTTCAGTCACAGAGCAGAAGCTAGACTTGAATCAATACAGGAAATGTGGCCCATTTTCAGGTTGTTAAAGGAATTGTGAATTTTACAGCACACGAATTTTCTGTAGGAATTTTTCTGCATTTTTTTTAAATTCTGACCAATTCCTGCCCCTTTTGAAGATTCAGATGCATTGAGTGAAGTGCAGTGCTGAAACAGGGCATATTTATTGACAATGAAACGAGAGCAGTACGCTTCCAAGCAATTTAAAAATAACTCCATTCGATTAGTTTCAATGTAAGGATGATAGCACAGAGGATTATTTTTTTGTTGTAGTAAATTATTTATGTGAAAGTCTTTTTCACTTTAACAAGTAAATCTTCCTTGACACAATTGCATTAGGACTCCTGGATTTCATAATGGGGTTATCAATGGATGCATACAGATTTTCGAGGTAAGCTAAGCTCAGGCCGTGTAGAAAATCGACCACTGTACTTCCATCGTCACAAATGCTCTTCCACGGTACACACATCAGGGGTGTGAGAATAACGGACTGCTGCTCAGGGTTTTCTCCTGTTCCTTTCTGTGTGGGAAGTCATGTTTGCTGGGGTGATAGAAAGGAGCCCCATCTTGATGGTGGAGACGGCACCCATGGCAGTACTGTGGTCCTGCATTGAGCTGAAAGCTGCTCTGCATAGCTCAGCGTCACATAAACCCAGCAGGATTGCATGGGGGGTCATGTGTGCAAAGAGGGGGAGGAGCAGCCAAACCTCCACCTACAGGCATCCCTGTCTTTCTGTAGATGCATATCATCCCCTGCACCACAGTATCAGCATCGTCTCTCTTTCAGCACTATTTTTTCTCTGCACAGCAGCAATTCTAATATTCTTCTTTTATTACCACAGGAAAAGAAATAATCTCATCTTCCTCCTGCTGTTCTTTTCATCCCATTGTGAACAAATGAATGGTGCAGCAGTAACTGCCCCCCAGTAGATTTTGGCCTGGGTCCTCTAGGTTTTTATGTAGCAGAATATGAAACTGGAAGTAGCAGGATCCTCTGAGGATTAATTTTTCAGAAGATGATGCAGAATCAGGCACAGACTAGTTGTGTGTCTTCCTTGGGTATATTTAAAGGCACACGTACCCTCCATGTGCTGCCAGGGAATAACTGAAACCCCTCCAATTTATATGGCATTTCTATAATTCCTGCTTCTTGCTATGTACAGTAGTGTGGCATCACAAACATACAGACACAGCAAGGAATAATCTTGTCTAAAGCTGGACACAGAGAGCCTATTAAAGGGGATGGGTAATGCGCAAGCCAAGGACAGGCTAGGGAGAGAATGGGCTGTAAGGAGCAGCTCTCAAGAAAAATCAGGCTTCCTGATTGGAATGGAATAGAAAATTTCAGTTGGAAGAGACCTTCAAAGATCGTCCAGTCCAAATGCCCGAGCATTTCAGAGCTAACCAGAAGTTACAGCACATTCAGGAGGGCATTGTCCACATGCCTCTTGGACACTGACAGGCTTGGGGCAAAAATTAGGGACTGCACTTTTTTAATTAGGAAGAGCACTTTCCAGATCATGGAACTGACATGCAGTAATGCTATTCAGAGGTGAGAACAGGGGGAAAAAAATCCAACAGACCACCAGACTCTGCTGTGATGGATATAGACATGCAAGTAACCACACCTAAGAGCCCAATAGCTTATGGCATCAAACACTACCAGCTGAGTAAAAGCACACAAGCTGTTTCCTGTGTGGAAAATACTATGCCTGCTTGTCCTAAGTTTGCCTTGAAACTTGTCTTTCTATGAACTCCCACTCAACAAAGAGACTCACTCCTAATACTCAGTTTAAGTTTCAAAAGCAATGCCTAGGACAGTGCATGAGCCTGTACCAATAATGTCAAGCCTTCTGACTGTTCTCCCATGTGGCATTTCAGAAAAATAAAGAAGTTTCAGAAGGCATTTGGAAAGGTGACAGACTCAGGCTCTGAGAGGCTTGTCAGAAACCAGTGAGCTCCTGCTTCCCCTCCCCATCCTCAGCAGCTCCTGCTCACCTTGGTGCTGACACTGCTGCCTGGCAATGCTCAGGATGTGGTGCCCCAGCTGGGAGGAGTGATGGGAGCATCCCCTGGCCTGTCTAACCTCTGGCCTCACTGCCACAAACACTGGGATTTTAAGCAAATTTCCAAGTTCTTTCTCAAAAACTGGGTGCTTTGTGAACTCTCTAAACTGCCAACACAAGATGTGTGTCTGTCAAAAATATTGGCTTGATAAAAGTAGACGGTGACACACCTGCCACAAGTGTTTCTCCTACTTTGCCCTTGAGAATTTAAACCTTCAGATATTAACTCTTGGGAGCTCAGAGCTTCTACAGGCCATTTCTGTTTGAATATTTTACCTTTGAATTGAGTATTTTGAGATCATTTTCTTTTTTTTGTTGTTGTTCAAATGCAAACTAGAAATAATTCTTCTAACCATGTTCTGTACATTTGGGCTGATTTAACCTCCTGTGTAAATATCTGTACCTTCTATTTTCTGACCCTCTGAAAGCTTACCTTCATTTCCCACTTTGTCTTAAAGCTATCTCCAGAAGAATTTAAAAAATTTAAACAAGTGAAAAATAAATCAGAATTAAAGAAAAATAAGTGGCAGAAAACAACTTCATGTATTATACACAGTTCTTTTGTGGATCTCTATTAAAAATGCAATGCAATTAAACAAATTGCTTTCTGTCACTCATAGCGGTTTGTACAATGGGTTGATGTGTTAGCACAAGAGAAGGAGTTCTGCTGTTCAGTTCCCCTAAGCACAGTGTTCAGGGGCTGGAGAGGAGCAGATGAGAGCTGTATAGGTTCCAGATCGGGCGTGACTCAGAGAAAAGTCCTGCTTCCCTTCCTGAAGAAAATCCATGAGCAATAATTAATAAATCACCATGCTCCAAGAGTTAGTGAAGCACACTGCAAAAACAGACACCAGTCTTCCTGTGCTGTTTTTTTTTCCAACAGCCTTTGCAGAGCAGCCTGCTCTTTGGCTGGAGCTGATCTACATTACAGCTGGGTCAGATTTTGCCTGATTTTAAATGGGTTCTTATTGATTGAAAGTAGATCTGAGCTCAGGCAGAGGCAGGAGAGGCCCTGCCATCAGCAGGTCCAATTATGCCACAGAGGGGCTGCAGCTGGAGCTCAGCACAGCCCCCACACCTCCAGCAAATGCTTTAGTGCTCTGCAGGACCTGTGCCAGAGATCTCTGCCCGTTACAAGATGGAGTTACCAGGCAGATGGAAGCTATCCAAAGCAGGGCTGTGCAGCAGAAAAAGCAGCAGATTACAGCCCTCAGCTGAAGGCTGCTTTTCTCCTCCCTGGCTGAGAGCAGAAGGTGCTCTTAAAGCCCTCATAGTGAAGAGAAAGGGCAGTATGGCACTGCCACTCAGCACAGCCACAAATGGTGCAGCTTTTCTAACCTAAAAGAAAAAGAGATCTAAAATGCTGGTGGACCTTACTAATAGGCACAGGCTGAAATTAGAGCATTGCAGAGAAAACAGTTATGTTACGAGAGCCGTGATTTCTGCCCCTCACAAGCTGACAATCTGTGAAGGCAGCCAAATCTTCCTGAGAGAAAAAAAAATTGGAAAAAAATTGGATACAAACAAGCAAGCAACCATAGATTGTTTAAAAAAAAAAAAAAAAAAAAAAAAAGAGTGCTGCACATGCAAGATCTCGGGGGTGACGAAGAGGACACAGCAAACAATGCCAGCTCAGTCTCAGCAATCCTTGCAGCACATCTCGATGCGCTCATCTCCCTGCTTTCATTTCTCTCCTGTCCCGAGTGAAGGGTTTGTGTTTAATAACATCGTTTGCATCAGTGTGTCCCAACTGACCAAGGTACCGGGGCTGGGAGAGATTAGCATGGTAATCTCATTCTGATGGATAAAATTAGCAGAGATATTCCCTTGAATGGATAGCTGCCATTGGCGAGCTGCCGTGCTTAGAATCAATTACTAAATTACTTTGAGCTCTAAGTCGACAGTAACAGAAAAAAATTGGCATCGACCAAAGTGAAATAAGATAAAAAATATGCGATCATTAAATCTCTCACTACTATTCGCGAATGTGGCTCACAAGAACTGCACAAAAAATAAGGCAGAATTTAATTTTTAACAGTGGTCCCTGTCATCATTTCAACCAGTGCTGCGTGAGCTGTGGAGCCCAGCCCTCCTGCTCAGCTTCCTGGAGGTTGGGGGCACTGCATGGGGACCGAGGCCAGCAGTGTGCAAGTAGAGGGGATGGACAGGGCTATGCCAGCACAAACCCTTCCTTTGTGCAGTTCTTGCTCCTGTATGTGCTTACTGCTTTGTAAAACATCAAGAAAAGGCAGGTTCCTCTCCCAGTGAACACAGCTGGGGGCTGTTCAGTGCACACATGCAGTGTGCAGAACTCACAGCTGTGGCTAAGACCTCATGTTACCTGCTCTAGCATATGGGAAAAAAAAAATGAATTAGTATGATTATGATAGGAAAAAGGATCTCTAGAGCATCATCATGCTGTCCATTGCATAGTCAGGGGTTTCCCCAAAATTTAGGCTTAAACAAGGTCAAACTCTCTCATCTTCACTACTGGCAAAAATACACAAAATATGTTTTTGCCACCCATTTGACTTGCTGGGCACTCTGCAGTGATAGAGTGTGTCAGAAGGAGAAGAGTGTGCATTATTTTTGCTAAGTTTTTGGAAGTGACCATAGACTTCAGAACTTTCGGGTGCCCTAGCCACAGGCATTGGCACTTGGACAACACCAGGATTTGGAAGCTTGTCCATTTGAGTGCATGCACCTGGAGACCTCTGGCTGCTTGGCAGCCCCTACAGACTCAAGGCAGAGTGTAAATAATTGCTCAGTCCATCTTTACTGGATTAGAAGGGCAAGAGAGAAAAAAATACCGTGTTACTCAGAAAATACAGGATGTGGCTCATTTTACCTTCAGCTCTTTCCCGTTACCTCAGCTATAGTCATGGAGCTTCAAAACAAAAAGTAAACTAAAAAAATCCAAGCAAAACACACCCCGATAGACAGCAGGGATGTAGTAAAAAGAAATGTGAAAGAACCTTTTATCAGCTTTAAACAGTGGGAATCGCAGTAGCATAAGTAATTGATAATATTATTAGCACAGTATACATATCAGCTGTCGGGATATTATGAGGACTGAATCCAATCTCTGTTGAGGGAGTCAGGGTCAACATCATTAACTATAGATCCTGTCCTGGTTTACATATAGAGCCCTCGGGCCAAGTGTCTGCCAGATACATCTCTATAGATGTGCATAGCTATAGGACATACAGGGGGCTAATCACACACATCAGTAATAGACAACAAGCTTTTGTTTATCTGAAGGTTTACTGGAATTAACTGATTAGTGTCAAGTTGACACAATAACTTTTGTCTACAATGTAGTAGATCATTTTGATGGTTTTATTGATGGAGTGTTGTCTAATGTAAATTGTAAGGGTAGCTGAATGAAGTAGGAAAGATTTTAGTTAAACAGAAATTCAAAAAGCCACTAGGAAGCCTATTTTTAAAATGTCACATTCTGTAGCCCTACAGATGCCGTAATAATGGTAACAGTGATGGCAACAACAGTAAACAAGGGAATTTAAAATAGAAATAAACTCTGTCTATTCATAAATTTAACTCTAACTTAAGCCTTCTGATAAGAAAACTTACATTAAATCTGCCATCTCTCCTTCACAAAAATAGAGTCAACCTAATGAAACAAAAGGGAAAATGAAGTAACATATTTGTCTAAACCCCAGAACGGCCCCATTTAGAATAAAAATATGAAAAATATTTAACAGAAGATATCTGTTGTGCTAAACAAATTGACTCTGTGTGGATTCGTAATATTCTATCCCCTGTATGGTATAACTACCTTCTTCTGGAGATACTAAGGAAAAGGCTACTTTAATGCATGAAATTGCTTCTATGGACTGGTCTCAGCTTTCTACTCTGCACAACACAGCTAGGAGCTCATGCTTTAGAACTGCACATAAACATATTCATCTTCCAACATAAATAACAAAAGGCTTTTCTGACCCAGCTATTAGATTATCTGGTGCAACTGCTGGACAATCTCCTTGTAAGTAAGCTCAGGGAATACAATGATTATGTCATGAGCGCTTCAAATATCAGAAAGATGCTGTATGGTCTGAAATACTTATATTCTGCTATAAATAATGGAAAACTAATTCACATTCTTTTATAACTTCAAGATCACCTTCTTTTTCTTTCCAGGCACAAACTGTTCTCCCCACAATAGCAAGTCAAAATAATTAGGCTAAGACAAGGGGGATACTGTGCATCACAAAATGAAGTAATTAAATTTAAGCAGCATTATCAATGATGCCCAGTTCTAACCATCGAGGCTGCAGTTAGTAACCCCAGTCTGTCCCTCTATCAAAAAGCTATTTATTCTTCATTACTGGCTATCCCTGGTTTATAGGGATCTATTGTCATTAAAGCAACTTATAGGAGGAACAGTTAGTGCAGTGATATTATGGAAATAGCCATTTCACAGCTCACGGGTAAAGTAGCATTGACTCAGAGCCTTCCAGCCATTGTTAGACATGGTGAAATTTCATCTGTATCATTTATCACCATTGAGGATTCATTACATTTGTTTGCCTTATAGGAATGTAATAGAGAGTGAAATCGCATCACCAGAGAAGACCTGCAGTTTGGAGATCCCATTTATGCAATTCCTGCAGAAATCTGTATGCAAGGTCTACATTTTAGATGTATACTACAGCTTCCTTGCTTCTCTCCCGTATGACACTCATTAGCATTTGCTAATTGTCATTACACTACAGAGACTGCTACTATCTGAGAAAGCATAACATCCAGAACTAAGCTTTCCAAAGGTGCTTTCTCAGGTGCCTTTAAATCTGAGGATGGAGAAGATTACAAGAGCTTCTTACATGGAAAGTAATGAAAGTAAATGGATGCTTAGAAAGGTTGTATCATTCTTGAAGAAGCACAAATCAAGTTAAGTGATTTATTTTGTGTGCTTCCCTTACCTGAGAGTACACTAACACATCTAAGAAATCACAGCTCATCTTCAGCAGTGTGTGACTCAGCAATTTTCTGAAGAACTCTGCCTCTCTCTTCAGAAGTGCACAATATTATTGAAACCTAATATTTGGTCAGAGCCTGGTATTCTGGTCTATTAGACACATTAAATCTATGCTTGTTTGAAACTGGCCATATACCCCATCAGTCCAGATTTCTGCCTAGTTATTATAAAAATTAACTTGAAATTGAGCTTAATTTCAGGCTAGGAAAAAAAGTCTCAGTTCAGGGCAACACAGGGTTTCACGTGAGCTCTCCAGTAGTCAACCCAAACATACAGGCATTTGGCTTTCATACAAAACAAGTCATTTTTAGCCTGCATTAAAAAGTAGCTCCTTGGCAGTGTTATAAGCTTTCTGAAATAATTTTTATTTTAAACAAGATGTTAAAATACCTAGCAATTGATTTTCTATGGACCTTCCACATAGCAATTTGCATCATAAAAGTTCCATTATTACAACATCAAGTCAGGAGTGGCTGATAAGATGCAAATACAGTACATTGCCACTTATCCTTACAGAGAAACATCTTTTATACGAAAAGAACCTTTGACTCGCAGCCATACATGTCAAGGATTCTCAGCTGTTCCAGGCAACACAGAGTTACACAAGCAAGAGAAAAAGAAAAACCCTTTTTGGTCTACACAAAGGCCAGGTACAACAAAGATCATAGAACTCAGGAACTTGGCAGAGTGACAGCCCTCTTCCCCATGATTTCTCAGAGAAGTAGGAGTGGCCTACATTAACTTTTTTTATGTGTGCATGAGGCTGTGAAAGAGAAATCAGTTCAGAGCTCCTGCCATGGACATCATCACCATGAAATCCATCCCAGCATCTCATGTCTATAGTAAATACCCCAACTTCTTCAGCATCTACAAGAAGAAGGGAGCATTTAGATTTCAAGTTCTTGTATGAGAGGGAGTTGGTTTTTCCAAGAGTGTTTCCCCCTCAGACATCACAGCTTGTCTTTTGTTCTGTCCTCTGCTGACTCTTTGCTTCCTTTTTTCTGCACAAGTATTTTCCAGGAAACATTTGAGCACGCTGCTGTCCCCCTGCCTCCCTACCTTTTTTCTGTTTTAACTTGTACTTTAACTCTCAGAACAACTTTGTCCATGTCTTCTCCCATTTCACCAACAGCATAGCAAAAAAACACAGCAATTGCCAACACGCAATTAAGAAGTGCAAGCTTTTACTCCCAATTCTTTTGGCTCCGAACACCTCCTAGGAGCCTGTTTTCTCTTGCAGCTTCTTTTGCCATCCCACTAGCATTGAAAAAGATGAGATACATAATAACAGAAGATGCAATTATTTGTCACTGGGCTCACTGTGTCAGAGCAATACAAGGTCTCTTTGTGCTTCTTTGTGTAAAAACATCTCTAGTTCACAAGTTCATCAAACTGAATAATGTGAAATACATAGGTAATATTCCATTTATATGAAGAGGTTATCTTGATGGCAAAAATATTCTGTAATCATTCAGACCAAAAGGAAAAACCTGAGACAGAAGACTTTATACCACTTCACCCCACAACTACGCGTTTGACAGCAATCTTACGTTAGCATAACAAATAAGAAGGAAAGTGTAAAAATTATGACTAGTAAGGAGTTTAAAAGAATATTTTTCATTATGATTAAATAATTTTGAGGGTTGTCATAAAGAATGAAATAATCCTGAGAGGGGTTTTCTATCTCCATGTAATATGAAGAATGTGCATTATATAAAATGAGGGGGAGCAAAAAAATTTTGCTTATCCCAGGACTCTAATTGCTTTATCTTGCCAAAATTTTTTGTCGGGTGAAAAACAAAGACCCTCATTCAGTAGTTACCAAGGCTTTCTCCAGGAAAATTCCCCTTGGCCTCATCATTTTCTCTGCAATTTTCACAGTGTTACAGACAACTCACAGCTGCCCCATGGTATAATGTGTTGGTCATGATATCCTGTTAGATATGTTATATGCATGCGAGTTTGTTGGTATGATTTAACAATGTGCAAAACACAGAATAGTTATAATTTAAAATGTAGGAGGAAAATGCTATTTCAATCGCTGCTAATTTGCATTCCATATCCCCCAAACATCATAATAATATTATAAGGTATTGATCCAAGCATGACCATTTGATTTCACATCAATACTAATATGACTTTTCTGTGATCTGTTGACAAGCGGGATTTCTCTGAGTGAAATATATACATACCAATGCCTAACTACTTTCACTAGTAGAACTGGAGTCAGCTGTTCTACACAAAAATCTTTCCTTCTTTGATATAACAGTGTCTCCCCAATATTGTCTGCTGTCTAGAAACATATTAAAGACAGAATCTGGGCAGAAAAAGTGATCATGTTATTTAGGAGCAAGAGTCCCTCAAAATTTTATTCCCATTCTCAGTGTGGTTGTTCAAGACCTGACAAAGACTGCTGGAATAGTGACCTTCTAGTGAATTTCTCTAGAGTATGTAAATAATAAAGCTTCTTTTAAACAGTTCTTGCTTTAGCAGTTTCTATGTGCAGACACCAAAAATCACATGGATCCCACAGCCCTGATTCCTGTCTCCCACTAGGCAGACCCACAAGATGTCACTCAAACAGCCTTTCATTTTTTCAGCACTGCTGCTGTTGTTCTTCCTATTAAATCTGTCTCTAGCAACATTACCCAGAAGTTTTAGCCTTTTTTTTTTTCCTCCTAGTGGTTGAAGTCTACCCAGTGCTTAGAGCTAATGATCCATCTTTGCTGCAGAAACCCACGAAGAGATTCCCTTTCCCATCTATACACATATACCCTCAGAACCAACACAGTTTCAGATCAAGACAGCACTTTTAGTCAGAGCAGACCTGGATCTTACTGATGCAGAAAGCTTGATGAAGAGAATGCAGACTGTCTGGGGAATGTGCTAAAATGAGCTGTTACTGGGTTCATCCCAGATTTATCCCCAAACCAGCTATCCCAGTTTCCTCACAGAAGCCACAGGACCCAAGGAACAGACAGATTTCCACTTTCCTCAGGTGAGATACGTGTTCCATTGTCTGCCAAGACCTGAAAGTTGTCCACAGCCTCAAAATCCAGATAAAACTGTAACTGTTCCTGGGGCACAGTTTTACCACAGGAGGCCCCCATATCTTTTGTTGACATGGCAGATCTGTGACCCTTCTTCTTTAAGTGAAATTACAGTTAATGCTGAAGACTGCCAATAAGACTAAGTAAGGTACACAGATCCAGTAACGGTATGGGACAAGTCAATACTGTCTCAACCTTTACCTTCAATCTCAAATGCCACTTTCCTGTACACTTTTGGTTGGAGCCCACATGCAGGAAAATGAATCCCTGAGAACTTCAGGCTCATCTAACTTTGTCAGACCCTTCCCGTAAGCAGTAGTCTTCTAAAGCAGCACTATAACAATGAAAGTAATAAAAGCAAGGGCAATTGTGATGAGTTTATGTTACATAGAAAAAGCATCTCCTCACTTATCCACACACACACACCTGCAGTCCAATTACTGGGTAAAAATTTCACCGGGGCAGGGGACAAACTCCAATGGGTGATCCAAAGCAATTTAAATTATACTGTGAGCTTGCCAGGGCTCTGCCATCTCCTGCTTGATTCTTCTGATAGGCTGTGTGTGAATGCAGTGTGTATTACTCTGTGCCCTACCATCTACTCAGCTTTGCACATCACTTTCTTTACTTTTGAAGATATCAGCATATTGCAGCATACAACTACAGAACCTGAAAACTCAATTAATGTGCTATTTACATGAGTATTAACTAGAACAATGCCTATAAATGCATTAAGAAAAAAAATGCCTTCCTACAAATAGCAAATAAACTTTTAAGAACTGACCCAGTGCCAATCCTTTCAGCGCCTGTCGGAATATAGGCAATTATATTACTTAATGGCACAACACAAGTTCCCAGAGTACACACATAAACCCACATTTTCCAAGAGAGGCTTCATCATGGATTACATAAAAGGTTTCAGTGAAATCTGCAGTCTTGTTTTCATTTAAAGGTAATAGCCATTCACATTCTCAATGCAAAAAGATAATTTACCCTTAATTTAAGGACCCCTCACATCAAGCATAATCAGCTTAAAGAAGACATGTGGTCAGCATAAAAAAAGATATGTTTCACATCTTACATCTACTGCTTTTCATTCAGGTTCAGCACTGCATTCTGTTCCTTCTCTCTGCTGTTTCTCCTCAGCCAGCACTATCCCTCTTTTTCTGAAGCCCTGGTAGAGCAAGTCTGGGCTCAGCCATCAAGGCTCAAGAGTCCCCACAAGTACCCTTCTCACATGTCCTTAGCAAAAACTGACCATATAGAAGCCAACTTGAGCCTGTAATTTCATTTTGATCGCAATGAAATCAAGAGACTGTCATATGTGATTAGCAGGAAGGCATTGTTGTACTTCCCAAGTTAGCACATGGGGCTGGATGGTAGCGATTCAATTGATTGATTGGAATATTTTTTTACTGGGAGGCTAAAAACGAGCAGCTGCCAGCATTACATTGCTTTTACAGAGAAGCTTGGGATCATCCATCACAAACTACTTGCAAATGAGAGTGCTGCTTAAGTAACAGCAGAATAAGTACAGCCAGACTCTACCAGGCTGCCTTATGGAAATAACAGGACAGCTACAAAAAAAAAAAAAAAAGCAAGGAGGCACAGAGCAAGGCCAACCCAACAGGAGCAGCTACCACACCACTCAGGTTATTACCTACCGGTGGCTTTAACAGCATTGCTAGGAAATACCAGGGGCTGGCAAGAAGTGCACAGCTCTTCCTTTAACCATGAGCAAACTGCCCACACCTGAGCCCCCAGAAAGGTCCTACCCCATCAACCAGGTGCTTCTTGCCCACCATTGAAGACTGTCTAATTTCCCTCAGTCTTTCAGGTATGTGCCGCTGCTTTGACTTCTTGCTCTTGTAGGCAGAGCAGAATAGGGAAGACTGCAGTTTTATGCAGGAGTCACAGAATATCCTAAGTTGTTGGGAGGGACCTACAAGGATGATGGAGTCCAACTCCTGGCTCCACACAGGGCATGCCAAAAAATCAAACCTTATGTTTGAACATGATGTCCAAATGCTCCTTGAACTGCAGCAGCTTGAGGTCATGACCACTGCCGTGTGGATTCTGTTCCATACCCACAACCCTGTAGTGAAGAACTTTTCCCTAACACCCAACCTGACCTTGCCTGACGCAGCAACAAGCCATTTCCTCAGGCACTGTCAGCAGAAAGCAGACAATGGCAGTGCCCCTCTGCTCCCTGTGAAGAGGCCTCCCCTCAGCTTCCTCAGCTCTTGGCTGAACAAATCAAGGGATCTTAGCTGCTCCTCATACATCTTGCCCTCCAGACCCTTAAAGACCCCTCTAGATCTCCCAGGAGCTGCTGTGTGCCTCAGAAGAACCATGGGAGCTGCTGTGGTTAACCAGTGGAGCAGCACTGCCTGCCTTCAGCCCCTTCTTCAAGCAGGACTTGGAGTACCTTGCCTGAAGGCAGCATGTCTTTACAGGAAGGAATTCAAGACTGCACCCTGTGCCTCCTTGTCACTGGCTGCCTATTCTGAGAAAAGAGGCCTCTTTAACATTCCTGTGACCTCTTGACTTGAAATAGTTATCTTGCTGTGGGAAGAACGTACCTTTCCATCTTTCTTACTGCCTCATTCAACCTCACTGGAGTCATTGATACAAACAGGCATAGAAACATAAAATTGCCATAATTGGGTCAGGCCATAGGTCTGATGGTGGCCAGAGATGATTGCTTAGAGAAAGAACAGAAGAAGTGCACAGAGAAGGGCCCTTCTCCTTGGTGGATCTGCCCAGCTGCCAGCAGGTTAAAGGCCAGCGTGGAGCTGGAGCCAGCATCCATCACCTTATGATGCAAATACCAAAATACTAAATACCAGAGAATGACAGAACCTTGAGTTTTTTAAACTCATACACATCCTTTTTTATGAAATAAGACAAAAATGTATCTGCAATTGTATGTGGTATAGAGTCTTATATGTGGGTTACTAATGTCAACATGCTTCTGTACCTGCAAGAAAAGACAAGGATTGGCACTTTCTGACCATATTAAAGACATAAAGTATTTTTTTTCCTACCACTAGGATTTCTTCAATTCATTTTCAAGATGTTTTCACTTCATTTCTTCCCCCTTCACCATACTCTGTGCATGTTATGAGGGGCTTTACAACCTCTGTGATCCATCCTTCTAGTTCCCAGCCCCATTACTGACAAAGGGGTCACACTCCATACCTATATATGTCATGCTCCATACCATAAAGATCGATTCACACAAGCAGGCTCGCAGCCAGCAGGCTCTTCAACACCAAGAGTTCAAGCCAAACCCATTTGAAACCACCATCTTTTAAAGGTCTTGGAGGTTTTGACCAACTTTAGTGAGCTCTGAGGCCTGTAATAGATGCTGCTCCCATTGCACAGAACATCACACTATCTTTGCAAAGCTGTACACGTTCCTACAGCTTGAAATGGAATGTAGTCCTGCTCCTTCTTCTGTGTGCTGCTCTGCAAGGGGCAGGAAGTATCCCTGGCTATAAGAAGTGGTAGGGTTTAAAGAAAGACGTGACATCAAATATCAGTATATATGTAAGTGGGAAAAGCATTGCTTCCAGAATAGGAGGGAAATGCCATACCAGCTTGCAATACATGGGGCAGTGCTCCTGCCTGGCTGTTCCTGTGGTGTTGCCGTTGGAGGCTCTCCTGGGCATAGCTGAGTAGACAAGTACAATTTTGCTGTATGTTTCTGATTTCACAAAAGTGCTTAAACTTAAGGCTGTGGTGTTGTCATTTTTGCTTTTTATGGGACCAAGAGAAGGCTGAGTTCTCACCAAGTTCATAAGGTGAGAGAGGCCTCCTAGCTTCTGGGTTTAGCCCGAATACATACAAGTAGCATCCCTACATTTATTCCATTAGGGAAAAAAAGAAAAGCAGCATCCAGCCCCAGACCCTGCTCGTTGCGGGTGTGAGAAGAGTGGCCGCAGTCTCGAAAGGCACCAAATGCCCGGCTTCCAGTTGCCCCT
>NW_024884475.1:21701133-21863506 GCF_019232065.1 Centrocercus urophasianus | reverse complement strand
CGAACCTCCCCGCCTCCCGCCCGGGCCACCAAGTGTCTTCTCCCCCTGCCCGCCCCTCCGCCCCCGCCGCCCCGCGCCGCCGTCCCCGGGCCGCGGCCGGGGCCCCGCTCGGCGGGCGAGTTGTATTTATTATGAAATATTAATTATTATTAATTATTATTATCCCACGGTTCCCGCAGTTTTTAGGCATCTCCGTTAGGGTTTTCTAATTTTGTTTGAAGAGGCACAAAGTATAGCTCTTAGTTGAATGTTGGCAGGTATGCTTTCTCTTTTTCTGTGTCTTTCTACGACTGTGTTCCGTGACCCAGCTGTATAGTGTTATATCAGTACAGACGTGTCTAGTTGGCCGTATGAATAACGTTTTCCCTTCTCGTAGTCTCTATGGCGTGTCTTTATGGAGAAGTAAGGTTCTCACGGGTTCCGTTCCCTTTGCGTTTAGCGAGGCCCCGTTCAGGCCATGGGATCTTTCTGTTCTCAGTTGCATGTCGTCTCTTTTTTTTTCTTTTTTCTTTTTTTTTTTTCCTTCCTGTTGGAATATGTTTGTGAGCATAATCGTCATAAATTATGTTCAGGATTTTCAGATTTATTTATATGTGGTTCAAATGAATGCTTCTATTTAAAAGGGGAAATATTTCTACATGTGCATATAGTTTTCCAAGAGTGTACCATTAATTGATTGTTGATAATAAAAACCAAAAGCAAATACGGCACCGCAGCTCTCCTGACTCATTGCCCTTCGGGGCGCGCTGGGGCCGGGTTTGGTTTGATGGAGGACGTCGGGATCGAGACAGAGCCGCGTCCACACCAGGAAGGCCAGAACCGCGGTTCCATCATTAGGCCCTAATTATGCCGTTATTAATTAGCGGCAGACGGGCTGGTTGGGGGCGCAGGGCGGAAGATGCGTCAGCTCTGACCTTTTGTAGCTGCCTCGGCCCTCGGAAACGGCCAAAATTAAGCGATATACGTTAACATTAAAAACTGGGGAACAAAGCGCAGATCGCCCCTTCAGACAGAGCTGCCGCACCCTCGGGCTGCCCGCACCGACCCGCGGAAGGCGACGGCTGCTCAGTGCCCGGGGCACAGCCGGGAGCTGCCGCGGCCTCGATGGGGCGGGCTGAGAGCGGCCCCAGCACTGCCCCGGGACAGCCCCGCACCCCCCCGCTCCCGGGGGCACCGCGGGGTGAGCAGCGGGGACGGCGGGACACTGAACCCTGCCTGACTCTGTCTGGGGGAGGGGAGTGGTGGGGGTCTGGCTGAGGAGCGAATGTGGCAGAGGCAACCCCATGCAGTGCGAGAGTGAGTGGGGAGAGAGTGCCACAGCCAAACGCAGCCAGGAAGGTGGGACCAGTGCTGCTTCACTAAAGAAAATAGAACTGTTTTAAAATGCTGCAGTAAAACATGCAGTCTATTTTCCAGAGGAAAACGAAAACAAAACCAAAACAAAGCAAAAGCTCAACCCTGTATGCATTTCTTGAATATACGATTTGTTGTAATGTAGCTCGCTTTTGCTGTTTTCTACTTTCTTTCAAAAGCCATTTTGGATGTAAGCACAGCTGTGTTTGGGACTGCCCTGGTCTGGCTTGGGATTGCGGTGCTGCTGGTGGCAACGGATGGTGGCAAATGGTGGCAAGGCTTCCCTCTGAGAGTGCAGCAGCACTTGTGTTGGCCCTACCACGAGTCCTGTACCTACTGCTGCCATTCCACAGCATGCATTCATGGCTTGCTTCCGTGAGGAGGTGACATCATACTATGTCTTTGGGTACTTCTTGTCACCTGTTCTTTATTTTGTCTCTAAAACTTGGAGTTTGCTCCATACAAAGGCTTCAGCTTCTGCACATTGAGTCCAGATCTGTTTCTGCTAGGCCAAAGATCATTATCACTCTTAATTTTTACTGCACTGAAAGCTGATTTACATCCTGATCTACCTTAGTCCTGACTAACTAAGTAGGTTGTGAATTTAAATCCTCCCATATTCCCTCATTAAGGTTCAAACTTTGAAAATCTTTTCCAGAGCCGTAACAACTTAAGCCTTAAGTTGTTACTGCAGCCTTAAGTGCTGCAGTGTCTCTCAGTAATGGTTCACGCAGTGCAAAAATCACCTCTCTCTGACTGATTACGATTCTGCATTTATGCAGCAAAGCTTTTCCCTAGTCCTTCTGCCATGCTGGAATGTTCTGTCTGGCCAATTAATCTATCTGAACCCTAAAGCCTTTCTCCAACCATTGCTTCTCGTGTACTGGTCACCACCAGTCAGCCATGCAGGGACCACAGGCCGCATGGGATGCACCTTTCCAAGCACCAGCATGCAAATACATTCACAAACCTTAGTGTCTGCTCAGGCAGGTAGAGGTGGATGGTTTGAAAATGCACAAAGCTTGTTGCTCCAGCCTCTTAGGAGAGGAGCCCTGGCCAGAAGATGCCACATGGCTGCTGTGCAGTGAGAGTCACAGGGGTGAGCTGCTCCCAACCTCGAAGAACAGCTCCAGGCAGAGTGATGGGGCAAGTCAGAGGATGCTCTAGTGCAGAAGCAGGGTAAGGTTTGTGACTGGTGTTCTGACCCTCTTCACTGTATTCCAATAAAAAGCAGTTTGTCTGAGAGTCCAGCATCAACCCAGTATGAACACATCGCTTCTTGAAGAGTTCAAAGACAGATCTGCATGGCCAGTATGGTGAGTTCAGACATCTTTGCAGCAACTGCAGTGTTTTGTTGTCTGCTCTTCTAAATTCCAGGACCAGAGTTCAGGCCTTACACTGCACCCAACTCTGGGCAGTTCTACATGTGCTGTCACTTCCTGCTCTCCAATACATACATTTTGTATGATGAGCCTCTGAGATGGATGGAGGACACTGCAAAAATTAATTTTGCTAGTATAGAACATACAGATGTCATGAAGGAATACTGCAATTAATTAAAAAGTAATTTTCACTGAGAAACAAGGGTATTTAAATGGTTTAATCTTTACATATCTATATGTCCTTAATAAAGTTATCAAACATTATCATCAATTTTTCATGTTTTAAGAGTCAAACATTACTCTGCAGACCTCCCTCATGATCCGTAAAGCAGAGCAGTCCTACGAGGGCCACCCTACGTAGTGGGATCAGATGCCTTCTGCTCCTTTCACCAGTTTTGTTTGGCCCTTTATCAGCTGGCACCTGACAACTGCTAGGAAATTCATTGGAGCACTACAAAAACTCCTCTCCTCCTTAGAAGACCAGCTTTTCTCTTTGTACTTTGCATGAGAGGCCATGAGATGGGACAAGGCAGAACCTGAGAGAAATCCATCTCACTGTGTGGGTTTTCATCCAGCAGCAGCTCAAGGAACTTCAGCTCATGCTCCCATTTCCTTGGAGGAAAATTCCCATGGAGAGAGGAAATCATCACCGGAGCTGACTCTCTCTGTGACTGTTATACTGACACAGAATCACGACTTTTGCATGTGAAGAGGAATGTCATTTCTCACTGCTGCTGCATGCTGAAGTGAGGGTCCTTCCTGCTCCATTCTGAAATGGAGTCAATTACTGAGGTTTCAAGTGGCTAAGAGGAAGAAGATTGAATGCAAACAGGTTATTAGCAGTGAGAAGTGTAGGTGGGAGGAAATGTGCCTGTCCAGGACTCTGAAATGGAGCATCTGCATAAGGTCCTGGCCAGCCACCGGGGTACTACCAGCTGCGGGCAGACCTGCAGCAGTGCTGCCTGCTGGGTTGTTCCACAGGAAAGAACCAGAGTATTTTACCCGTAGGAGACCTGATCTACCCAGGAATCAAAGCACAGCTTCCATGCGGTGTGTACTAAGCACCTTGAGGAGTCAGTCTGCTTCCCAGATCTTCTCCCAGGAGGGTGTTGCTGGGACCCCTGCAGAGAACACCATGCTCATCAGGGTTCAGCTTCAGCCAGGCCCACGTTCCATGTCTCCTCAGCAACACTGGGAGCTGGGAGAGCTGCTACACAGAGCAGCTGTAATTCTTGTTGAGGTGTGTCATCGTGTTAACAGAATCAGATGCAACACGCAGTAACACAGATACACCACAGTCTATCACAAGGTGCGGGTTGTTCTACTTAGATTTTTTGCATGTAGGGTCTGACAAAGCAGTTCAAAATAACCTCCTCAGATCAGTGCTGTCAGGAGAACTCGAAGTGCTGATCTCACTGCATCACACTGCTTCTGGAAGCAGCTGCCACTATAACGCTCCTGCTGTGCTGCCTTAGGAGGGTTCCCAAAATGGGTGAGCTCTGACAAGAGCCAACACCAGGAGTAGTGCTGCAGACAAAATGCCCCAAAATCCAGTACACCAGCACTCTCTCTAATTCCAAAGTTACATACATCCTTTACAAATCTTTATCCAATCACGTATTAACTTCCCTCCACAAATCAGGTGTCCTTATCCAATGACATCTTCGCACAAGCAAAACCCTGTGCAGAGCACCTCTTCCTCCTAGGGACCCTGGACCAGCTCCAAGCGCTCCCAGAGACTGCTGACAGAATACAAGTGTGCAGAGAAAGCAAACTCCTGTCTTTTCTGCATACCTCTTCCTTCAGAGATGCCTGTGTTCAAAACCTTATAACATCAAGAATAAGGTATGTTTGTTCCAAGAACCATGAATTGCTCATATAATGGGGGGAAAAAAATCTATACATTATCATAAGGCAGTGTGATCATTTCTGCCTGAGTGAGAGGCAGGCTTAGTATAGGTAAAAGGAGGTGCTTCAACCCTCAAATAATCAGGCTGAGACCCATCACTATGAGGATTTGTTCAGGGGAAGGTTGCAGCTGGATTCTGTGAACAGCTGAATGTTGAGTAAGAATGTACAGCCAGCACAGTCAGGGCTAATAAAAGCTTCTAAAGCTGATATAAACCCATCCATTTCAAGGTTTAAGCCAACTTCAACTTATTAAAGGTGAGATCTTCAACAAGTATTTCCTTCCCAAAACATGTTTGTGTGCTTTTTTTTTTGTTTGTTTCCTAAGATCATCTTCTGTTACTCAATTCCAGAAACAATTTTCCACGCTGTAGATCACAAATATCAGGCAGTGCTATGTTTCTGTATTTAACAGTAAATGAAAGCATGTCCACCCAAATTTGCTTCATTTACATCTCTCCATTGTCTTGCAGGGCCGGCAGCAGTCCTGTCTGCCTCCACAGGGTCAGTTTCAGCTCAGGAGAAAGTACACTGCACAGCTGAAGTCAAATACTCATGCCTGCAAAGTAATTCATTTTTCCTATTATTACCGATTGCTTCCATTGATCAGTACTTTCACCGCTGCATACCACTAATACATTTAAATGCCAATGTGGGAATTAATTATTCTCATGTATTTCCTTCAGAAGATCATGAAATCAAACTTTTTTCCTGAGATTTTGAGATGTGTACAAAAATTCACGTCCAGATTTATCTTTAAAATTGTTCAGAATCGGTCGTACAAAACCTTGTATGCTTAAAATAATTCTGAACAGCTTTCTTTCTCAGGTATTTTTTTGAAAATATTTCAAAGTACTAAGAATGAGAAAAAATCACTCGAATACTACAGTGAAAACCCGTAATTTCTAAATCTTTACTTGTGAGTTCTGAACAAAAGGAGTCTCTCTAAGCAATGAAAAATACTAACGATACAAGAGATGATTCAATTATATAACTGTGTATTGTAATTCTCAGTGCTTTATAAAAGGCAAAATTCAGATATGCTATACAATAAATTATCATTAAGACGAGACTACGGTTTGGTCTAATAGAATCCCATTATTTAGAAATGGATGAAGAAACCCTATTAGATTATATAGTTAATTTTCTGCCAGTACTGAGGTCACTGCTCTTTCACTCTCGGGCTGGCCTACATGAAAACTGTTGGTACAGCTGAGCATCTTCTTGTGCAGTGGGGTTTTGGAAATAAAGGGGAGCTCTGTGTGGACCATCACTTCCATAAAGGAATGAAAATAATTATGCTGGACAAGACATCTTCATATATTATTTTAAAGAAGAAGAAAATCTACTCCCACTGTGGGGACAAATGCACCAATGGCAACACAACCCTATCAACAGGTATAGGAGGATTAGGGGCCAACCTGGCCAACAACACTGCTGGGCTCTACCATTAAGCACAGAGCAGTCACTGTGGCAGGCTGCCTCCTCTTGCTCCTCAGCCCATGTGTGTGAGCTCTCAGGGCTCAGCTGCAGCTTCGTTCCCGTTCCCCGGAGCTGTTCCCCTCAAGTGGGCCACCTTTTCCTCCCGGTGATAAATTAGCCACAAGGGCTGTGTTCTCTGGAGGGGCTGTCACACAGTACTTGTACTCCCCCAGCACAGCAGTTCCAGGACAAGAAGAGCACAGATTTCAGCCGGCGGTATCTTATCATCCAGGGAGGAGCAGTTCTCCCATCTCATTCTGATACAGTGACAACTTTTTCTGCAGGGACACAAAAGCTGAGTACATGTCCTTCAAAGAGCATCAAATTTTTCTCAGGGAAAAGTGCACCAGGAATATGACTTATCCCACCCTGTTTTAACTAATTCTTCTCTCATTGTTATCATGCTGCTTCCACAAGAAACGTCTGTGAGGCCCCAGGTGATGCCCTGCAGGGAGATGCAAAGAGAGCTCTCCAAGTGCCTGAACAGCCCATGGATATCAACAAACATGGGCTGCTAGCAGCCCCCACCTGTGCTTCAGACAGCTGGGAAAGGAGCACGTGTGAGTGAGGTGCTTCAGTCTGATGGCACCTCTGCAATGGGATCTGTGGAATTAACAAACTCATCATTAACCACACTGAGGGCTGGACATACTGAAATGATTACTCGCTGTCAGTATTTCCAAGAGAACTGAGAAGTAAGTTTTATACAGTGCCATGATGGGAGGCACAAGTCACTGTGTTCTGGAGTTAGGCAAGAAATGGGTGTAAAAAAGAATTGGATACTGCTAATGGGTGTAACTCAACAAGGACACCACACCAAGGTGATGTGCTGAAGAAATAGCTACAGAAGTTGCCTTATTTTATCGTCATGATGTGATTTATTTTTGTAACCAAAGTCCTGGCTGGACAGTTGTCTCACCAGCATAGAACTCAAATAAATGAGATGGCACTGAGGTAAAACTGATAGAAAAGGAGATCTGAACAATTATACAAAGCAGATAAGCCATTAACTGCTGCCAGGATCCAAGGATGTGCTCTGCAGGACATTCAGGCTGCAGCTGTCATTAAGGCGGTCCTGAGTCATTCTGGTGCAGAGCAGAACACTAACATTGGGAAAAGTGCATCTGTAAGAGCTTCTGGGCAGCCTAGGTTCAGGCTGGTGTCTGCCGCTGGTTGGGGCTGAAGTATCTTTGGGATTTGGGGCTGTGAGACAGAATTCACTTGTCTTTTCTTTCTTTCTTTTTTTTTTTTTTCTATTATGTTTAACAGGCTCTCACCTGGAAGCATCATCACATCTGGCTAATGATTTCAAACTGCTTTTCCACACTGCATCACCTGTAGGAAGGTGACAGTGGAGAAATTACATTTATCTGATAAATTAAATGCAAGAAACAATACATGTGGCCAGTTTGTTCAACTGATCCAGAGAGCTCGCTGCAAGGTAGGAAGAGCAGTAGCATGTGCTGCCCCAAGAAAACTGCTGATGCTCTTTAGTGTTCCTGAACCACCCTGAAATGCTCTTTAGTGTTCCTGAACCACCCTGAAATCGCACATAGGGGGCTTTTAAATAAGCACTCATGCAGCATCACTCCTGGCTGCAAGCTCTTCCAGCAGTACTGCAGTGTACTCCTTGGGGCTTTCTGTTAGCTGTGAGGTGACTGGAGGAACAAATCGTAAATATCTAGAATGAATGGGATATTCCCTCCCTGAAGAGAGATGTTTTGAGTGTTAACTAATAATTTTTAAAATACTTTGGTGAAAATATCCGACGTGTTTAGTTTTATTTTCACTGATCCATTTGAAATAATTAAATCCATAAGACTTTTTCAGAAAGTGAATTATTGTCACAGCCTCACAGCACCAATTTATTACCCAGGGTAATAATCTTGGCCAAAATGCCTATTTCAGCTCTTGAATAAGGGCTTGGTTCACATGTCCAATGCCCTGTGCAAGAGAATTAGCAGAAACTCATCTCAATGTGGTTTCAAAAGAGGAAACTAAGCAGACAGCCTTGTTAATTTAGCATATAGACTTGGAATAAAGCACAACATCCATCATCTCTTGAAATTCAATTAAAAATTGGTCTTGTGTCCAAGGAAAAGGAGCCAATTTTCTTCTGGAAGCAGAGCCTTGGAAGATCACTAAAACCCTTAATGGTTCTTTCATTGTGGGAGCCAACATGAAAGGAAATCAGTTTGGGAGTTCAGATTACCCCTCCTATTAAGAGCCAGACCCTGTACAGGCGGGCCCCTGGCTGCTGGTGATGCTCCCTGCCTGCACAGATACAGAGCTCTGGTTCCTGCTCTTCCTCCAGGCCCTCCCACTGCCATGGCTGAGGCCACACTGCCTGGCTCCATGCACTGCACTGCAGCCCGTGTCCTCCTGCTGCCACGGTGGTAAAAAGATGCTTGCAAACATGTGCTGAGATTTAATACCTTGGGAAAGGGAAGCCTGAAAATATGTTAACAAGATTTTCAGCATTAAAAACAATTTTGTTTCAGATTTCAGCTGTTAAACATCTTAATTTGTTTTGCTTTTTACTCCAGCACCATAATGCTAATAAACTCTGACAGCCTGTGACTCTGCAATGAGGAGGTTTCTCAAACCAATCTCTTTACTTGAAATCTGATTTACAAAGCCTCAGTCCTTCAGCTGGATGGCAGCAGTTGCATCAATGGCTCGACATAGGAGCACACGTTGAGCGTCTTAGGGGAGGGACATCTTTTGCTTGTGTGCTTGTTTTCTTCTAGTGGAGCTAGAGGATTTGCTGAGATGAACTAATTTTCTGAACTCTACGGTATCCTCCTGTATCAATAAACCCCTTCTAATGATTGCTGTCATGCTGTGTTTGCTACACTCCAAAAGAAATAGCGGATATTCTTCTAGAACAAGCATAGAACTCCTGGTGCACAGTATAGGTAGCGTCCATGCAGTTTATTTTTAGGTTTTATCATGCTTTTTATGGTATTCTGTTTTTGGTTAGTTCAGAAAGCTTCTGGACCCCCATGTTCTCATCTCAGCCTTGCCTTGGTTGGCTTCTCCTTGCTACTGATCTGTCAGACTACTTGCTGGCCAATGCTGAGACACCAGGGCCATCTGCTCCAGCTGTGGCCAGCCCCAGCCTCATGTGGGTCATCATCTTCCTGTGTAAGCAGGGATTTGTCCTGTGAGAAGTGCATGTGATGGCTTTTCACAGGACGGCTGAGGTGCAAAGGGACCTTTGGGTCTACCTGGCCCAATTCCTGCTCCAGCAGGGACACCCAGGGCAGTGTGCCTAGGCCCATGTCCAGGTGGCTTTTAGAGCTCTCCAAGGATGGAGATATTATATCAGAAAACCCTGCAAAGCAAGCATGAACAATACCAGACAAACAAAAATATCTGCTCTCCAAGGTGTTCATTCAGATTGCTGCCTGCTTTTGACTCCATGCTGAAGAGGCTGGGTGCTCAGGTATTGTGGTACTTAAAATTGTTCAGAATCTTGTCCAAATTGTGTTGGCTTACTGCAGTGCAAAGGAAACAACTGATATTGTATTCAGGCTGCAGATCACTGTCAAAATGGGGACAACTGTTAAAACTGCAAACCAGTGGAAGGATGTTGTAGGATTTATTTTCTTTCCATGATGAAAGGTGTGAGGGCAGACAGTGGAGAAATGCATCTTACC
Organism: Centrocercus urophasianus; assembly: GCF_019232065.1. Taxonomy (NCBI): domain Eukaryota; kingdom Metazoa; phylum Chordata; class Aves; order Galliformes; family Phasianidae; genus Centrocercus; species Centrocercus urophasianus. The sequence goes on along the minus strand of NW_024884475.1, from coordinate 21,853,719 downwards.
ACGTTGTCCTTGCTAGACACAGGGATCTATTAAAAATTATCAATGCAGCATGCATGTAGCTTTGCCAGACTGGTGCTGCTTCAGTTATTGATATGGTCCTACAGGAGTTCCCACTACAGGCTGTGGCTGCTTGCAACTCTCCAAAGCACATCAGGCAGATGCCATACTTATTGTTGGCCCCTTTTCCTAATTGGGATTGGACAGCAATAAGGTGAAAAATGCTGCATTGATAAATTGGGAAGAATTTCTGCCCTAATAGCAGAACGCCTGGCATCTGAGGGGAGGTTGGTGACTGGCCCAGGCCTCTTCCTCCCCTGCACCTCCCACCGCCATCAGCATAGCATCCCCAGCACTCTGCCTTTGCTTCACCAAGCATCCATCAGGCATTCATCATCTGAAGAGATGATACAAGTCCTGCAAGTGGAACTACAAGCGTCCTGAGGAGTACTTCCAAGTACATATTCTATGATGTCTCACATTCACACAAAAATACATCCTTTAGGAGATTAATGATGCTGTGAGGCAGCAGTGTATGTGCCATGCCCTGCTGAGCACGACATCCCACCCTCAGCTACTGGGTACACACATGTAATTGTTTTATTTTGCAAAAGACTTCTCCCAACAGCAGCAATCATGCTCTCTCAGATAGAATTAATACAGAAAATTTTCTTGTTTGCAGAGAATACTGATCTTCATAGTTTACACCGCCGAACCTCTTAAGGAGTAGAATGATGGCTCATTTCTGGTGATTCTGAAGCTCCCATAGTTCCCAGAGATGTGGGTGGCATATCTCTATCCCCATGCTTGTCACTGGAGCAGTGTGTTATCCATAATCAGAAGTGACAGAGAAAAGGAATTTTTTCAAATCTGATTTTCCGCTTTCTGTTGATAAATCTTATTGTTCAAGGAAAGATTAGCATTTCTATTATTTTTTCTTTAATTTCTACAGACATGCAACCAGCCCCCAGCACATTTTAAGCAGCATGTGACCTGCTTAGAGCACATGGGTCTGCGAATCATGGATGCAGCATTAGCTAGGAGAATCTGCAGTGCCTCATATGCGGTGAAGCAGATGGACTCTACAGATGAGTTAGCAGTGACTCATCACACTGTATCCAATGATGGATTATTTTCACCCAAAATGATTTAAAATCCCATATGCTTTGGAGAGGATAGCTCCAGTTTGGGGAGGAGGGCTCCAATGGCTCCTCCAGCAGAGTGCAGCAAGCATCCAACCTCCTTGCTTCATTCATGTTATATGTTATGAAACAGATGACCAAGAAAAGTGAAAATCCCCAGCTTGCAGCCCTGCAGCACACTGTGAGGACAGTCACAGCCTAGCCGTGCCTCCTATCTCTGTTTTGGGCTCTTACTGCTCTCAAAACTTGAGCAGTTTCCAGTTTAGTCATTTCCCCTTATCAGGAAATTCAGATGAAATTACATTCCTACCGGAGGCTTTTAGTAGTGTAGCGGAGCCCTATTCAGCCTTAAAGGAGATGCATTTTTCTGGCACTTGCTTTCCAACCCAGGGGGAGGGGGTGACCTGATTGGTCCCAGTGTCCACAGCACTTCCTACCCTCATTGTGGACGTGTCCCTGAGATAGAGCTGTTGTCACCTTGCACTGCTGCCACCCAGCCCTCAGGAGAGCAGAGAAGAGTGATTGCCCTCCCCAAATTCTTTGAGCACCATCTCTAACCACTGCCTGCCGTCAGGAAGGGGACCATTTGACCACATATATCACTTTGCTAAATCAGACAGCCAGAGCTGCACCTACAGCTGATTGTCACAGAGCTGAAAGCAGGCAGCAACCACTATCCCTGATGAACAGTCACCAAAGCTGTGCCCAGCAGCCTTGGTGCCAGCCCCCACCCCCCCCCCCTCAGGACACCTGGTGCACCCACAGCTCCTGGCCCTCAGCTAAGCAGAAATGGTGTAGTTCCATTAAGGCAGCTAGGATCCAGGCATCAGGATAAAAATCTACTTTTGGAAAAAATCAAATTGTCCATGCTTCCCTGTGACTCATCTAACAGTTGAGATGTGCTTCTGGCACAGAATCAAACCGGCCATCCAGAGTGCCCAGATAAAAGGAAGAGAAAGGGGCTCAGAACTTGGTGTGAGCGTTCTGCTGGTTACTGCTGAAGTAACCAGAGACTGATTGGGATCCACAAATTAGCACATGCACAGCCAAGCACAAACTCTTAGAAATACCTAGAAACAGAATTACCCAAGCACAAGTTCAGTTCTGCAAACCTAAAGTGTTTTATTGAGCCATCATCTGAACCACAGCCCACTGCCATCAGTGAAAAGCCTTCAGAGGCTTTGGGTTCAACTCACAGCCACAACAGCCACAGGAAGCCATCTGTGCTTGCTACTTCTCACATCAGGCACACGTGCCCTTCTACATACCCTGGAGCAGTAGCCCTGGAGCTGTGTCCTTCCCCTGTGTGCCTCCCTTCCTGTCCCACTCCACTTCTGCGAGGCTCAGCCTACACCAACCATGTGGCAGCTTTTTACTGTGGGATGCTCACACCCCACAGTCCCATTTGACAAATACACCACACACAGCACAGCAAATTAGTTACAATAAGTAAAGAGACACCACCAAAGGTAATCAACATTTTATTTATAAACATACATTTACTATAAAAGCTGTTGCATTTTAGACAAGTTTTCCCAATTTCCAGAGGCATTTTAGAATAAATAAAAAGAAGGAAAGATTAGTGTAAATGGTATTCAATATCAGCACAGCAAGGACAGCAATCCCTGCCCTGACTGGACACGCACATAGGGATGGTCCCCTCCGGTGCACTGACCTTTGGGACACTGATTGGAAACTACAGATGTGCGGTGTCAGTAACACTACACAGCAAAGAAAACACACCACAGGGAGAGGGACAGTGGGACACAGATGGGCTATGACACCTAGTCAGGTTTTCTGGAGTAATGAGAGGCTAAATAAGTTTTGAAACATTTAGAACCCATTACATACATTGTACGTGCTTAGCAATAATAAATCCTTTTTGCAATGAATGCATTTACATTGTAATTCAAATGTCGTGAAGCGTTATTTTCTTTCTGTGCTTAAAGTTCCTGATAAGAAATGTATCATAGTCATGGGTTGAAACAGGAAAGAATGGAAATAAAACAAAAGAAATTAGCCTGAATGAATTTGCCGTGCAAGACTCCAAAGGAAATACAAATCAAATGTAAGCTGTTGGTATGTATGATTTAGAAAACTGTTGAAAACTATTCTGTGCTGGTGAACAGATGCTCACTAAGGGGAAATCTGAAGCCTGAGGACTCTGCTGCTTCTTTTTGCTTTACATACAATCATATTCACTACAGCATGCACATCTGACACTGTGGACAGACATGGGATAAGCTGAGCAGCCCAGAGATGCTGTGCCCAATCCCTGCTCATGCATTTCAGTCCCATGCATGCTCCAGACATCTGGGGCTCTCCTCACAAGGTTCAGGATAAGCACACCCCATCTGTGACGCCAGCTCTCCTGCACACCTACACTACAGCACAGGGGGAAGCTGTGTCTGGGACCAAACAGACACACACGCATGCACTAAAGGTCTTCTTCAAAACTTAGGCCCAGGCACTGTGTATGTTCACATACCCTTAATGCAGCACATGGAACTGCGCAGATGAACAAAGCAGTGTATAAAATCTGCTTTTTGCTTTTTCATGTTATGCATTATCTGCAGGAAATCATTACATTGACCACATGCAAAGGGTAACCATGCTGGTTACCAAAACCTGCTTACAGTAAATCATGCCACAAATCATGTTAATCAAAATATTGGGCTTCACTCTAGTACTCCCAAAGCATTTTTCTGATTTTCAGTTTTTTAAAAATTATTCCCCATGTGAAGCCCATGAAGGACTTCAGGGTTTTGGATATATTGCATCCGTAAGTCATCGCTGACGGTGTGCAACAGCTTTGTGTTTTCTAAGGCACAATTTAAGGAGGTGACACTTCCCAGTCCATCGCCACGATGTCCCCAGATGACAGCACTGCCCATGTGTTGGCAGTGACGTGCAGTTCTCAATCGGTGTGCAGCTCACATGCAAGCAGTTGCCTTTGTTTAAACAAATCGTTGTCAGCTATGTTACAACCCCAAATTATTGCTGTCCTAATAACAACTTGATTTCCGTTTCCCAGCAAATCAAAAGAAAATGGATGAGCACATACATAAATCTCTATAACTTAATCACGGTTCTAAGGCAAAATAAGTTGATGTTTTTCCCTCCATTTAAGTTGCATTGCAAACAGCTAAAATGGGATACTGCAAATAACCATTTCCTTTGTATTTTACAGCTGTACCACATCACCTAAACTCATCTGTGTGTTCTGACAAGCTCACACAGCTCTAGCTGCTGTTTCCACAAGCTGCAGGAACTCTTCACAAGGAGCACACACTTCACCGAAAAGCATAAACACTGGAGCAAGCCACTGCCTGTCGCTATCAGCATCCGTGCCCGTGTTCCATGCTTGTCGGTTTTGCTCATTTTGTCTGGGAGGATGGAAAACAGAGCTTCACAGCTGTGTAATTCAGTGCTGAACTAATGGGAGAACTCTGGAGAGGGCCAAACACATTTCTCCCCATGAGATTTCAACCATGCACAGTGTTTGCAAGTGGAACAGCAGACCTCAGAACAACTCAGCCCCTCAGCGGGATGCTGCACAACCGGGAAAGCTTCACTGTAACCATCGCTCTGCAGCTCACAGACTCACAAGGCATTGCGTCCACCCACGCCGCAGCCTCTCCCTGAATCACCCCATCCTTAAACCTCGTAACAACACTGGCTTCTGAACCTGCTGAGGAGGACTGCTCCTGATGGGAACCATGCAGTCGTTAACGGTATACAGTCTTTAGGTTTAATGAAGAACTCTTTATTTGAGAGAATATCAAGCTATAGTCATGAACATTACTTGAGGTACACAAACAAAAAATCCTATTGCTAAAGGTGCAATAATTTATTTGTATAACTCCTACCCTCCGCCGAAGGTAATATAAACACAAAACGTCTCAGAATTACAGGATGTATTATCAAACTAGTCTCTGTATAAAAAAAGTTATAGCTTCAGTTATAACAGAGCAGTCATGTGCTGTGATGCTTAGTTTTTCAAATGCAATGATTAGAGGCTATCTTAAAATTACTTCTCATCTCAACTTGGCATATTCTATAAAGGCTCTGTAAACTCAAAATTTTAATTCCTAGAAATGTTAACACAAAACAGCTTTATTGCATGTTTATTTTCTTATTACTTTCAGGAGAACAAAGTAACAGACTGAAAATCATAAACATACCTGAAAAGGTGGGATTTGTTTTTGTTGTTATAGTACTTAGGCTTTGCCTTAACAAATATGGTCATACATACTCTGCAAATTTCTTAAGAAAGGGAAAACCAACATATTGCATTTTAAAGGAGCAGGTGCAGCACTTGTATGAGCTTTTCAAAATGAGATGAGAGCCACTATGTCCATGAATTCAAGCTCTTACAAATGATTGTCTGGAGGCAGCCGATACATGTGAGAAGAGAGTTCCTCCTTGAAAGTTACTAGCACTGAAAGTCATGTCACAATGTAGTTGGCTGTCCAGCAGCTGGAAAAACAAAACAAAGTTGTTAGCTTACAAATGTTAACAAACATTTTTCCTGAAGAAAATGGAATGCCAAGGATTTTCTTCCTTCCATCTCTATCACTAAAAAAAAACCAAAAAAACAACCGGGAAATATGTATCGTTTGTGCACTGATTCTCCTCCTCCCTGCAAAGTTGGGGCACCAACTGCAAAGAATTCTGTGCCATTTGCGATCTGCACGCACTTTTATTTCATTTGCTCTGGAAGTACTTGGGGGTACATTTACTTTTAGGCTCTGCAGTGGCAAAACAGTGAAGCAAAGGGCTGGTGAGTCATCTTCAGCTGTGCCTGGTTTGTGTTATCTGACAATACAGAGCCCTTGTGTCACTTGGCCACACAGAGAATCTCTTCAATTTGCTGCTCGCCTTTGACTTCAACATCCACAGATCTGTAACTGTTTGTATGTTTATCATTCAATATTGAGCTCCCCTCAGTAATTGCCATGGGGAGGTTCTAGGGTAGAGAAATAATCTACCAAAATCCCTTATCCATTTTCATTTAGAAAGCAGAAATATACCCTGGGCTGCTATAAAATCTTTAATGCATTTTTCTCTTAAGGTTTTTCAGACTTGATTTTGGGGAAAAAAATAAATAAATAAATAAAAAATCACCCCCAGTTTCAAATAAGCAAGATGCTGGCAGTCAAAATATTTCACTGAGATGTCTGTAAGCATTTCAGAGCAATACTGATCAACCACAGGCTTGTCAGAGATCATCAGCTGTGTACACTGCTGTGTAGGCTTTTTAGAGTTCAACAGGGCAGAGGAAAGCAACTCATTTTATATTTAACAGCAGACTCTGTCGAACCAGAAAGCAGCACATGAGCATTGCACCAGTTTGTTCTTCATTTCAGAAGTGGAGTTCATCAAATTTAAGTTAAAAATGAGAGTGTAACCATGTTTGCAGGTTGATGACATCAAAGCAGGTCCCTTTGAGCTTGTCAACATGAACCAGTTTTTGAGATTTTGCATGAGGCACAGACACAGCACAAAGAGGCAGTATGCAGGAAAAAAAAAAAACCCAAACCTTTGCCATTATTATTTTTCAGAAAGTATCCATCTCCACAAAACCTATTCCCACAGTCATCAGCCTGATTCCTATTGTGTTCAAAATGCACAAATTGAAAATCTCCCAGCACAAAACACTGCACATCACTTCTGTGATGCCTCTTCTAGCAATGCTGCAGTAGAAATGATAATGGAATGATTTCTACAGCATACAGGCTGACACATAATCTAATTAAGCTTTCAGCTATCCCTATGGGACCTCAATTCTTGTTTAAGCAAAAACGATTATGAAGAAAAGAAAAATATGACTTTTATCACATTCTTCTCTTTTTCGTGTAGATGCAGATGTCTAAATGTGCATTGTAAAGATGAGGACTTGACCTACAGGAGGGAGTTTTATGGTATCAAGACTCGAAGGAAAAACTGTTTCTAAGTGCACTAGGTTAAACAGTTAATACAAAAAAGTCGCTAACATTTCACAGTAGAATTTAAAAAAAGCACGAAGGAAATAATTATACAACAGCACCCCCTAGCTCTGCTGATGGGGAAATGTCGCTGACATGAAACACCTGAGAGAAAAAAAATCAAGAGGCGCTTTGCCGACTCCTGGATGTCTACTGCTTTGGAGGGAGAGGAGGAGAAACAGCAGGAATAGGAGAAAAGTGCTCTATATCCCTACTCCTCAATTACAGCTGTAGGCAGTGTATACACAGAACACTGACAGGTAACAGGAAGGCAAAGATTACTCCCATCTTTTTTTTCTGCGCCTTCCAAAACGCTCCAGCAATTTGGTAACAAGTCTTAGAAACCCAGCATTAGAAAGAATTTTCAAGTGACTGGCTCCAGGACTGAAAAACACATTAGGATTTCTTTGACATGCAGTTATCTGGCTCAGTCTTCAATACTTGCAGCAAACTATGCCTGGAGATCCCACCACAAGGGTTCATTATGGGAAGTTACAGATAGTTCCTAATATTTTCCCTCACTTATTTCTGTACAAATAGACGTTTAGAGACATTAAAAACAAAACAAAAGAAAACAAAAACTTCACCAAATAAGGCCCAGAGTTCTAGACCTAGTGGAAGTATCTGTGTTGTTTCACATGAGGTGACAGATCCAAGCCTCCAGGACACATAGTGTGTGCACAGTATAAAGCTTGTATTTATGCACTGGAGCAACCTTTAAGCCTAATATTGCTGGACAGATATTTTCTGGGCAAGATTTACTTGGCTTGAAAGTATTTATGTTACAAGAGGATGTCTCAAATGAGGTTGGGATGTTCCCCTTCCAAAGGCAAAGCTATGCCTGAGTTGCAAAGCCATTTGGGCATAATGCACTTCTTCTAGGAGGAGAAAAGCCCATCAGTTAAAAGCAAGGAAACAGCATTATTAGAATTCACTGTGAAATCAGAAAAAAAGAATGCACAGAGACTGTAGGACAGGATTTGGTACTTACTTCTGGATCGAATGTAACAATCATTGCAGTTCAGAAGACCATTTCTAATCCTGACATCTGTCCCACTTGCTGCATCTCCCAGCTGTCCCTTGCAAATGCCACACTGCCAATTGAAGCACAGTAAAGGACAACAGATCATGCCCTAGCATCTGTCACAGCTCTCCCAACATTTTGACTTTTCTTTCAATAGCTTTGAGAACGGTCAGAAAAAATAACCCCCCCCCAAAACCCAACCCATAGTCCTGTAGAGCAGTGCAAACCAGTGACAAGTTTGCTCTAGGCCAAATGGTATTTTAGGACTGGACTTCAGCAGTCACCACTCACACAAAAATGAAGTCTAGTGATTTTAAGGGACATTTGAATTTTACATTTCATTCTGGAGCCAATCTGTGCAGGACAAGGCTTAGAAAGGCTAGAGGTTTATTCTGAGTTGATATCTAAAAGTAAGGTTTCACAAACAGTTAATATCAACTGGGATAAAGATATCTCCAAGGGACACTTTCTGAGTTACTTAGCCAACACTATCTTGAGTCATTACCTGATACATGGTTACAAAGTATTTCTGTGGAAATAACTGGAAAGTTATTAGATGCTTCCCTCTGCAAGCAAAGCTAAGTCTACTTACTAAGTGATAGGTTTAACCTAATATGTCTGACAACAAACACATTAGCTACAGTTAATGTTACTTTCACTTGTCCACAAACAAATGTAACAAGCGTGCAATCCTCTATTCTCTTTTCCAGTTCCATATCTGTAGACCTCAACACACTTTCTCCTCACGCTGAATGATGACTTGAGATTTTGTGCAGGTGGACACAGTAAGAGACATACCCTGAAACACTGAATATGGAAATAAAGACCAAGCGTTTCAATAATCATGGCAGCTCCCTTGCCAAGAGGAAGCCCACAGGTGGAACAAAGCTTCTTTCCACTGACAGACCTAGGAGAAAAACACTGCTTTAAGAAAACAGACCAGAAACTAAAACACAACCAAGTGCTTAAGGGGAAGGACATAATGAGGGGAGGAAGCATTAGGAGCAGGTTCACATCAGAGACGCACATTGGCCCTTCAATCATTTAGAATTTTTCTACTGGAAAAGACTATTAGTTTAACAGAAGACACATATGCTTCAAAATATTGCTTGAAATAAAGATTCTGGCTGAGCTTTGGGATTAAAGCAGGCTTTTGCTGCGTTAGCCTCTGCATCTGCCACACAGCCAACCAAGCAGAAGGCTTCAAATGCTCAAATGCGCAGGAGCTCAAACCCATTTCCCTATCAGTATCTGTGCTACATCAAGAGAAATGCAAGCCTCTTTGCTTTTATTTTATTTTTTCAGCTTTTTCACACTCAGATAATGCTGAGTTGTCTTAGCAGGACTCAGTCAATGATGAAGATATCAGAGCAGATACTCACATATATTACCTGACTCAGATTCTCAGCCTGGAATTTTCTCCATTTGTTTACAGATAGGTTTCCATATGCAAATCAAAAGGCAGGAATGCTGCTTTTACACCTCAACCAGCTGGCTAAGTTAACAGCAGCAGCATAAGTGGTGACACAGACCAAGCTTTAGGCACTTAGTAACTCATTTTAGCCTATGGTGCTGCAGCTACATGCCTGTTATACACCAAGTTGTTAGATTAGAGCTGAAGTCAGACTTCCATCTGCAATGTGAAAATACTTCAGCTTTCACCTCAGATTCAGTCCTGTTTAGACATTTCTAATAGATCAGCTGTTTGATGACAGCTGGGCCCCACACACTCTTTTTCATAATGTTTTTAATGGCAGTACAGGTGTACAGTTGTTCGCTTTTCATGCTCTTCCCTTCTCACCTGTGTGCTAGCCTGCCAGAACTGATGTTCATCTGATGAGATGAACCTGAGAACAACTGGAATCTCTTGTGATTATGTGTCATACAAGTTTTTTTTTCAGCCAGGGCTGAAACCAAGAGAGAAATTTCAGGATATGTCAAGAACTTTGAGGAGATGGTTTGATGAAATTATATACAGATAAGCAAGTTTACAATATTGTGCTTCATGTTTCCAGTGCAGCAACTTAATGAACCACCAATAGAGACAGATCTGGGCTGCATCACGATTAAAAAGCTACTTTTTTTTTTTTTCTTTTTTTTTTTCCCCCAGAAGAGATAGAAGCAGAGAAAGACTCATCACAAGCAGAAAACTGCATTTGCTTCCACCTAATCTCTGTCACTACTGCACTTATAATTTTTTATCCCACCACATATACTGGATAGCACAGGCACTTCACTGCCTTTTCATGTTTCATTCTTTTTATTATTTCTAGAATAGCTTCCTTGGGTTCTTCTATTCCCTACAACAATAAGCACTCTGCTCTGATTGCCTTATCTTTGTATTCACCTTTGTCTTCATTTCTTTTCCACTATCAGAGTTACTATATGGCCAAGGTCAAATGTCAAATCAAAGAATAAAGTGTGCTGGGAAAAAAATTTAAAGGAAGTTTTAAAGGAAGTTTTCTAACATTTTACTGTAAGAATTAATTACATCTTATCCATTATTTTCAAAACTCAGATTTATTTCAGGAGATCTTAGAAAACGGAGACATGTCAGGTTATAACTTTTAAATACTATGAACTAGCTATCATGATTAGCTGTAATGTGTAGCAATAAACAACGTGCAATACCACCAAAACTGCAGCTACTGTCAGAAAAGAAATGAAGAAATTATTAACACTAAGAATTCCTAAAAGTTTCATGGCAATGACAATGGCTATCAAGCCTGAAGAAAAATGTAGTTTAAATAGAACGAAGTCTTTCTAAGGTTTCTGTGTTGTATGATTGTGCTATTTAATAAACCAACTGACTTAATACATGAGAAGTTATCAGTGATTCAGTCAAGCTACAGCTGCTATCTATTTAGAGCTGGAACATCTATTCATTGCAAAATGCACAGCTCATTGCCTGACAGAATCAGGGACACAACTTACTCCTGAGCATGTGACTATTGACAATAAAGACAATATCCTTTGGCTTAACTGCTCTGAACTCACGCTTAACTGCCTGCTTTTGACTGGGGCTTATATTATCCCATTTCAATTTCACTGAAGTTTCAATGATCAAGCAGTCCTATAGCTGCTTTCTGAACTGTGTTATTTTAAAATAGAACAATACTGCTGAAGTAGGCAGGAAATAAGGGAGAGGGAGCGACAAATTTATTATGTAGATGGTTATGAGCTGCAACACTTAGAAGAATTAATAGCGCATCTACATAACACAAATATAGTTTACACTGTAGCAGTTCACCAGTGACCACAAAATGTATTCAGTCTGCAGAATTTCTTATTGACCTTTTGTACCTGTTGGGTGACTGACTTGGTGCAGCAGGTGAGCATGGAGACGAAGGCCCGGATCGAAAGTTCTCATGACAGCCTGCCCTAAAGCAAAGAAGAGAAAATGTATTGCTACAACTGAAAAACAAGCGAAAACTGAGGTTTTGTACTGAGAAATTCTACTGAATGAATGTTCCCAGCTCCAAAGATTTTGTTGAAGGAAAACAAAGTAAATTTGCTGTCCCCTGCTGTTTTGATACAATGAAAAACAACACACATATTTTGGTTCAGCACCTCAGTTCGCTTGCTATTGCACACAAGGCATTCATTCACGTGTTGACCCCTATCCACCTATCAACACAACGCGTCACACCTTGATGATGGAGGCTCAAGCCAAGAGGATGTGTGTGGAGGCACACTGGTAGAACAAATGTGGGGTCACTGACAGAGGGTCTGTGCCCTTCACTGAATGAAAGTAAAGCTATCAGCATTGCAAAGTGATTTGCAATCTGCACCCATTCTACCTTGCAAGAATTTGGTGAGAAAAGTCAAGTGTGTTTTCTGTCATCAGAAACCACAGAACTGATTAAATCTCTCACTGCTTAAAGCTGTTTACAGATTAAAAAACTAAAGATAATTTTCAAATATTAGGCAAATATATCGCTTGTTTAGTGAAGGAACTGGCATTCCCTTTCAGTAAGATTTACACACACACAAAAAACCCAAAACAAAACACAAAGAAAAAACACCAGAGAAGGAAAAAACCTCATCAACCAAAGTTTGCAGCAGAAAGAAAATACTACTCTCTACATGTCTCCTTTTAAATGTCATAATCCTTAAAGAACTGGAATGAAACAATCTTTGCATGTTTAGAAGCTGGGGAAGAAGCTCTCAGATACTGACTTCAATGAGGCAGATTTTATTGAGCCAACTTAACCTACAGAGAATGCTGAGCAAGAATACAGAGGAGCCAGAACGACTCCTCACACTCTACGATAACCTTTATTTTGTATCCTCACCTCCTCCCTTCCCCTGTGGAGGTTGGCTGCTGCCCTGCACTCTGCCCCTGAAGTGGTCTCTGCCGGGCGTCTTCTGCGCGGTGCAGGGACTGCTTCGTCAGCAGCTGCTGGTTCCATGGGACATCTGAAATGGGAGGTGGGGACATCTCAAAGCTGAACACAAAGTGCTTTTTGTCAGTGCTGATTAACCAGTACAACTTGTGGGCGCACCATAAAGCGTGTGAGAGGTAAAGTCAGAATGAGGTGAAGACAACCATCCTGACTCTTGTAAGAAAGCACCAGGAGCTTTCAGTTACACAGAGGAGTATTTTCACATTCCCAAACCTCTCCTCAGATGACCCACACCTCTTTGAAAGCACTGCTGTTTCTATTACTTCACTTAAGTTACTTGTGTTTCAGATGGGTGCATAAGGACAACAGCAATACGCAGTGAACTGTAGTGCACAGGCAGCAGAGCATCCCGCCTGTGAGATGAGCATGCCATGCAGATCCTTCCTGACCAATTTTGTGGCTCACTGGTCAGGAAGGGCCTTACCTTTCAAAGCACCAACCAACTGGTTAGAGGAGAAAAAAAGCTGTACTTGGGCCGGTGAAAGGCCCGTTACCTACTTTTGATATCAATGTCAAAAAAGTCCTAATCCTGATTATTCAATGTCTTAAGGAGAGAACAAGATGTGATGTGTCAAGGGAAAAGAAGGGAGCTGTCAGAATACTAATGGTGGAACAAGTTGTGGAAGAGAACCTAGAAAAAGCCTTATTAGCAGATGTTAAGCTGTCAAATCTTTGGGTTTTGCTTAATCACAACTACAAAACCAACATGCTGGGCAGCATCTTCTGTTTTCTTTACTTAAGCAACATTTACCAGAGCACTAAGAACACAACAAAGTTGCAACAAGGTGAGTAAACCTGTTAAATTTAATAAACTGAATTTGCATTTGGAACAAGTAATAATACAGAAACCTTTCCTATCCATAGACAGTTCATTTCTTAGCATCATCAATTTTTATGCCAGACTGAAAACAAAGACCTAAAAACTTGCTTTCAAAATCTACATTTGCTTCCTATACTTTGTCCTACTCATTTTCTCTTCACAGAGAAAATTTTTCCCTTTTTTGAGGGTGACCCTGTTGACAATAATACCTTGGAGAAATTCCTTCACTCCCAAACCAGCAATATCCCTGGATGCTCAAAAGAGATGTATTAAGATAAATTCTGTGTGTATGGATGATTACATAACAGATGGAAAATAACTCCAAGTGAAATTATTGAAAATGAGATTTCTACCTACAGCCAAAGCATTAATTGCTGATGTAAATAAGGTTTTAAATTTCACCTCAACACGCTTATCTTTACTAACAGAAAACAATTCTTGAATCCAAGATATTCATTTTGAGGAAATAAGCGTACTGCAATTTCCGAACTTTCCTGAGTTAGTTTGCTAACCACTGTAAATACCCACAAGATTCCTATTTGGAAAAGAATACATGCACATGTCTCTCACCCTGAGCCAGTGGCAGATTCAACTGGGCAGGCGAGCAGCGCTCCATCACTGGCACCTGGTGCTCCTGGTCACCTCCTTTCAAGATACCCATCTCTGGGAGTCCTGAGAGCACCTTATTTCCACTGCTAAGAAAAGTATATAGATGTATAGATGAAGCCACAAAAAAAAAATCCAGCAATGGTATAATGGTAAAATCAGACTTTTGAATTTAAGTCTACTACGTGCACAATTTTTGTCTGACAAACCAATGGGTAACAGTCAGGTTTGACTCTAAACATATCATGCGTCCTTCCTCCCTCATACATTGACACTTACATGCACTAGAAATCACTTTGGATTTGTGGGAAATGGTTTATTTGACACAGAAACAGCTTTTCTCAGTGTTAATTATACACTATTCAGCACCATCAGATGCCTCTCTTGTGAAAGCTGCATTTACCAGTTTGATGAAGACCAGGCCTTTGAACACCACCTAGCAAGACTGAATATGGCATTTCCAAGGTAACCAGGTAATCTCAGAAAGATTCTGAGTGAAAATAGCTACTGCTTCTCCATTCATCCAAACGCCTAGTGAAATTCACATGCAAAGTATAGTGCAATGCCATACTCAGATGTCTGTTCTATCTAAGCTGTAAGATCTAATTCTGATCTGGATGATGTGACAACCTCTCAACAAAGCTGAATGCTGAAATGGTGAGGTTTCTGATACTAGCACTGTGTATGCCATACATGTGTAAGCCTGATCAGGCTGTATTACACCTAACACCAAGCCAAAGAGGTCAGATGCTCCAGCATCAATCATGGGCAAATGTGATGTTCCAGAATTCTACAGAACAGAAAGCTCCATGGGGTCCATACCTCCTCTTTTCTTGCCAGCGTTCATTTTCCTTGTTTTTCAGAGATGGCATACTGTCCTGTTCCCAAAGCAGCTTTTTCTGCCTTGTAACTTCTTTTGGTTTGCCTTCCTCTGGAGAGCCATTTGAATCACTTGTGTTCTGGAAAACAGCAGGAGATGGAACCAGGAGCCTCCCTTGAACTCAGCATTAGCACACATACAAAAACCGCACAGGCTGCACTGAGGTATATTGTGTAGCATTGTAAATAACAAATAAGCTAAAATAATAAAATAATCATATTAAGTGCAATGTGAAACAAAAAGTTATATATTGACCAACTATGAGACAGCATTCAAGATAACCAAGTAAAATTCCCATCTGGCAGAAAAGCTTGAATGAATTTGAGAAGCTAAACAGACCTTACTGGTCTGGGAATCCTGCATTTATTCTACTGATATCCTCTGAGGTGTCATTCTCTGTTCTGTGGCAAACAATTATATGCAAGATACACCAAGTTAAACATTCTGTATGGCAGAATGCATAAGAGAATCAGAGAGTGAACATCCCCCGTTTGTTTTGCTGCTTTCTAGAAAGGATGATCAGTGAGAAAAGGAGGAAAAGTGAAAAAGCCGGATTCAATCTCAACTTAGAGCTTAAAGCACTGTCCTACAGTTATGATTTTGGAAGCAGGGAAACAACTTCAGATTTTGTTGGCTTTGAGAAGGTAGGTAAAACAAACTGTAACAGGTGACTTTTTTCACAGCACCAGTCAAAGAAGAGAAGCAGCTGCAAAAGAAAGTTTCACCTTCTATTCTAGTAAAAAATGGGACTATGGCAGTTGGCTTGGGATTTTAGTTCTTTGCTGGTAAAAATACACAAGCTACACTAATCTGAGGTATCACCAGCTATGGAAGGGATCCAGGAAATACTCTTACTCTCATTGTTCCCACACTGTTAGCCTTTAGCAAAGATTGAAACTCTGCACTCAAGATGGCTTTGACTTTTATTGCCTTATGAATCCACAAGAAACTCACCGCTGTTTTATTTCCTTCAGTGGTAGAGGAAGAAGAGGATAGGAGTTCTGCAGAATTTGAAGAAACAATGAATGGAACTACAGTATCCTCGATTATCTTACGTTCCTAAGAAAAAAAGAGAACCAGGAGAGAACAAGATTTAAAAAAAAAAAATCAACAAACAAACAAAAAACCCAACACCAAATAAGCAGAACGTCACCTATATACTAAAAAATAGAAGCATTAAGTTTTGAATACATTTTTGTATTTAAATGGCTAGGTAAGGGCTTGTGTTAACAAGAATAATGGTAATAACTCAATTTTTAATTTACTTCAATGTTTTGTACTCTTTTTCCTTTCATCTTACTCCTTTGAAAAGGGATGTCCAAAACTAGCCAGAATATTCCAGTTGGGATGACACCACTGTTTCTCACAACGTCAGTCAATGAAATTACATATAAAAAAAATGAAATTACACTTGGTACATAAGAAATGTATTCCAGAACTTGAAAAAAATTACCTCCTGTTGAGACCACAAGCATGATTCTCAAGCACAGATGATAAGACATTAATTTGCGTAATGCACAATTAGACAGACAACATTGATATTTTCAAATTTCCTGCAATAATGACTTACATACAACAGAATAAAAATATTTTTGTCTATATTGTTATTACTCCACAGCTGCAAGATTTAAACAGTTTCTGCTTTTTTTTTTTTTTTTTTTTGTTTGTTTGTTTTTGAGAAACAAGGCTGTTTAGCAACGCATCTACATGATGATGCCCAAGGCAGACAATTTCACCTGGAATTCCACCAAGGCACCAGGTATATGCCAAAGCACAAAAGGCTCTCTCTGGAGGGGAGCCTGAGCACGCCCAAAAACAACCATTATGACTCACCAGACTTGCACAGCAATCAGGCACCTCCACCTGTGCAGAGATTCTGAGGATACTTACCTAAATATTCAGATAGTTTTCCCCAGTGCCTATGGTAGTATTTAAGTGAAATAATTCTCCTGAGAATTCAAACTTGAGAAGACTTTTTGCTTATTAACTTAGTATGGGATTTTTATTTTTATTTTTGTTCATAACTGAGTGCATTTAAATAGAAAAAAGTCAATAAATAACCTCCTCCTTCCAGCTTTATACCTCCTCGTAGTATCTACGCTCCTCCTCTTCAACTTCTCTCTGTGCCTTTTCCCATTCCTCCTTCAGTTTGTCTTGCTCCTTCTGATACTTCTCCTGTAAGTGGAGACAAATAGAGGTGAGTACAAAGCATTTTGTATTAGAAGTAAATTCTGTAGCACCTCCATAGTGAAAATAAGCCTGTCAAGAATGGCTTTATAAGAAACATGATGAAATACCAATGTGATACATCCATGCGTCTCAAAATTTTCCTTTCTTCTTCCTACTAATTTCTAGCTCCTACAGTTAATACAAGCAACCACAAAATATTTAATTTGCTAGATATTTTTATACACTTTGCAAGAAATGAAATTTATTCTAGACAATGTCAATAATTCCTTGTTTGTTATAAAGTTTTAAGAGTTGCAAAAAGCTACCACACATCCCAAGGCACTCAAGCATGCATTTTGGCATTAACAATTTCAGCAAAGTAGCATAGAAACAAACAGGTTTTACAGATGCTGGTATTGGCACTAATATAAGAGAGATGCCAGTACAATTTAGTGAACGATGAAGGCATGCACAAGTTTAGAAGATAAATAGATAGTGTTTAAAGGTTTGAAGAAGGTATACTCGTAATTGCTATGCAATTCTTTTTCCTCCTTGATGGGATCATTTCTCGAGAATAGTTTTCACACAACTTTAAGTGAAGATTTAGCACAAGGAGATCTTGAAAGAGATTTTAAAGACAGGGAAACTCAAGTTCTCAGGTACATTGCACTTCTCCCAGCTAAGACAAAAGCAAATTTTTTTTTACAGTATAGTTTCACCCCAGGCAAAAACAGTGATTGTTGAGAATGGGTTTCTTCCCCTCGCAAAACAAAGCCAAACCAAACCAAAGAACACAAAAACCCACTACCTCTGTGTACAAATTTTGTTTGATGTTCTCCAAGAAGAACATGTAAATGAAGCAAAAGTCTACAAGAAGCTAATTAAATTACCATTTTAAAGAAGAATTATGTTAAGAGTCAAGGTTAGTAAAATATCAGTCTCATGAAAGAGGCTCAAAGTAATTAACAGTTTACACTGAAGGTAATTTAAATATAGTGGCAAATTAACACTTGGCTGAACTCTGTAATGGAACCCAGAACTAAGACCTTCCAGATTCCCTGAGGGTGGGAAAGGGAGAAGTAAGAATGCCCAAACCACAGAGAGTGCACGGCTCATTTACCTGCCAAAGAGCTCACTTAACTATCCACAAGGAGTGGTGATAAATACAGCTGGCCGTGATACTGCCAGATTCATTAAGGTGTGATCTACGTTTTGATACTGAAAAGTTCAGCCAATCTTACCAATGCTTCAAGCATGGAAGACATGACATGAAACACTCAACTTTAGCGCAAAGGGACAATGCAGCTGGAAACAGCTGAGCCATGGAGTGGAAGAAAAGGATCGTGTTCCTTACCTGAAGTAGGCGTTCTTGCTCGTGCTGCCACCTCTCCTGCCGCTTCCGCTCTTCTTCTGGGTCCCAGGACCAGAAATTGAAACGCTGGGGTGAAGGAAAAGCAAGCTGTTAGACTTCAACACTTCACAAGGCTACCACTTCACCTAGTCTGCTCTGACAGTAATGCTAGAATGGCAAATTCTGAACTAGATAATGGTTCTCTTGGTGAGCAGACAATATTCTGAGCTTCACTGACACTTGGGATTGCCTGCGGGTATCTAAGTGAGACAATAACCATTTGGTTTGCAAAGAAAGGCTTGGGAAGCTACAGCTGGGGGGGAGAAAGAAAAAGAACTGAAAGAAAGCTCTAAGCAGCGCTGAACAGAGATGCCTGCAGGTACCCAAATTTAAGAAAAACTTCTATTTTTTTTCTCTGCAATCTTCTTTTCAACATGTAAAGCAATTTGTGAAGGTAAAATATATTCTCTTATTTCATGTCTACCAGCACAACAGCTTAAGGAATTGCTTTACATTTTTATCCAGAAAAGAAGACTTAAGTTATGGATTCAGATGATGTCTTGATTTGGGTTCTGTTTTTCTTCTCTCATTCTTAACTGGGGATGTTACAAGACAGTTTGGATAAAAACTTCATTTTTGTTAAATACATATCTCTAAACCAAAACAACAATGCAAAAGAAAGGTACTCACATTTGATTTGTCACTACTGCCAGGATCAGCTATTAAAAAAAAGAAAAAAAGGGAAAGGAAAAGTTAAAACACAGCAAAAGAACCCAAAGAGCTCAGTCTGCAATTAATGCTACGTTGTATCTGTACAAAAAAGCTTCATGTTAGTTTCCTACTTGCTCCTGCAACCAAATGCAGAGAGGAACTGCAAGCAAAGAAACCAGAAAAATAGATCATGCCCAACACCAACAAAACTACTTCTGATTGGGATACAGAAGAGCATGATTGTAACTAACATCAGATGCTACTCTAAAACTAGCTACTGCCATCTACTTCTGGCCACAGCGTTAGCGGGATCTGGAAACTGAGTGCTACCTGCTTTGATCTACTTTTCCCTTTCAGGCTCTGTGCAAGAAAGGAAAAAGCACAGCAAAGCGACAAGGATAGAACTATACTATTCAAGAGCCACAGTTACGAAGAGGACCATTGCCATTTTCTACTGAGACATCTTTGGATTAGGTTGATTAGAAGAAATTGAGGAAGAAGTATTTACAGGTAAGTGATTCCATTCGGGTGCTGAAGCCAGAGCACCACAGCAATACGTAACCCAACAGCTCTTTGTCAACTGTGCAACAGGAATAGATGTTTTCTACAAAGGCGAGAGGAAGGATGAGTCCCCGTGGCTGCTGGCTCTCACCCACCCCACAGCTCAGGATGCCTCGCACTGGAGGCAGTGGAGGGGTTAAGCTGCTCTGCCCTTCAAATCATGATTACCTGGCTGTGAGAAAAACCGGGAGCGCCGCCAGTCATTCCGCACCCTGAGCGGAACTGTGACCCCGCGGGGCGGCTCTGCAGGAACGGCACAGGGTCAGAACAAGAAACTGTGGTCAACAGGTGAGGATGGGCCATCAGACCCATCAGCAGGGTTCTTACTGCAATAGCTTTGTAAAAAGCGGCCCAACACTGCTAGCTCTTGAAGGACTTGTAGATCTCATGGAGAACACAGATTTGAATGCTACTTTTGCAATATAGTCCCTAACCCTATATCTTACAGAGAACAGAGAACAGCTTGGGTTGGAAGGGACCTTAAAGATCATCTAGTTCCAAGCCCCAGTATGAGTTCTAGCAATAGTGCTAATTCACTCTTACATTCGTTTCTATTGGAGATGCACATTTTAAAGGATTGTGGAACCTTATTTGTAATATACGTGCTGTGAACACTAGAGAGCAGCCAAGTGTTTCAGCATCACTCAGAACATGCCAGGGAGATCTACACTCTGCTATCCAGTATTTGAACTGATTTGTGCTTGAAACTAAACAGTATTACCTTCAGTTATTCCTATCCTGAAAACACTCTGATAATCATTACATTACTTACACATACACAAACAAGACAGCTTCAGATAATTACTCCCTTCCTCTTTCACGATCCCCACATATATGCATCTCTAAAATCAAGATGAAATAAAACAACTAAACATTACCAATCTCAAGCAAAACTTTGTCAGGAAGGCAAAAGAAAAAGTCCTGCTTTGCAGGAACTTGTGATCTGCACAGGTCAAAGATGTGGCCAGATACAAGCATTGTTTATCTATAAACACAAGCTACAGCTGAGTGCAGAATTAATCTCCGGGAATTTTTGTTGTGAGATAAAACCAATCACTAAGCCATTTTCATCTGTGAGCAGCAGTACTAGCAAAATATAATAGTCATGGCCATAACACTGCATCCTAACAATTGCTAAGCTTGACAAGTGCAAGTTAGTGCCTATCCTGTTCCCCCTCCTCCATGTCACAATCCTGCTGTTGCATTTAAAGGGAACAGCAAGAAGAGTCCTTTGCATCACAGAAGACAGACTTCTATCAGTCAGATGCATGTAGAAATAAAATATTTTATCTCTTGAAATCTCCAGTTCAATAATTAGGCATTTCCCCCTGAACACAACACACACATCTAGTTATGTTCAGCTGAGTTCTTTGCAGCTTCCAACCTTTCTTTTTGCTCACCTTGCAGATCAGAATTATGCAGAGTGACCTGGCTGGTCTCTGGCAATTTCTTCAAAAATGGCAATACTACACTCCCTTCTTGTTCTAGGGCATTCGGTTTCATTACCTGTTCAGACATTTTGGAACAGAAAACTGCATTAAAAAATCAGCAGATACAATCAAAGGTTAACTTAAAACCCTTTCCTTTTATTTTCTGAAACAACATTATTAAAGATCAGTAAGTTTCTGTCTCCAGAATTACAACGTAGACTTGCAGAATTAAGTTCTGGAAAATAACCATTAGTTCAGTATTCACACTATCCTGCACACCAAAGCTCATTCTAACCCAGGACCAACAACTAGTGTTATCAGTATGGTCACAGCCATTCTTTAATGCTGTGCTTATTCAACACTTTAAGAAGACTATGCAGGCAAGCCGCACTGCTTACGCCTTCCTTAATGCCTTGCTCTCCCAACAGTGGAGGGACTGGGCTTTGCAGGCTAAGCATCCAGTTTCTAGGTTCCTCCAGAAGGAGGGACTCTTGATGATCACTGGATTTGGCACAGAGATCAACCTTCAGCATCGTTTCTTGACATGTTTTGAAGGAACTCCTGATGTAACGATACACAGAGAGGAAATATCAACCAGCTATTTGCACAATACACATTTCTTTGTGAGGTCCACCTTTGTTTCATTTTCCACTCCCTTTCTTGCTGTACATACCTCCTGCACAGCAGGGAGCGCTGCCTTCTTCTGCTTCTCCACTTCGGGTTTCTTCACATCTTTCTCACATGGAGCAGTTTCCTCAGGAGGGACAGGACTAGGAGAAAATTCTAAGCTCTTCACAACAGGGCTGGCACAAACTACAGTTGACTTGAATTGCTTTTGTTCTGAACCTACTCCACATATACAAAAGAATGTCATTAGGGTACGATATTTTTTCAAATAAAATACTGACTTCTTTCTTACAGTCCAGTTTCTTACTGAGCATATTTTGAGCCCATAAACTGGTTATGTATATACATACACTTTAAATCTCCTTTCTGCAACACAAGTAAAGCGAATCTCTCAGGGAAAACAAAACTTTAAGGATGAAATACACCTGACAGAAAGTAGATGCTGACACTTCACTTGGTCACCACCGTGGGACATCTGTCATGGTCAACAAAAGCACAGAGGCACTTCATGGGGGGAAGGACCACTCTATTATATCAGGTACTACTCATTCTCTGAAATGAGCTGCAGCCTACAACATGCCTGCTGAGGTACAGATCTCTGTGCTGCACATTCCAAAGCTGTGTGATGAAGCCTTCTCTAACATGCTATCCAGTTACGCACATTGCCTACTCTACAAGATCACACAGCTTGGACGGCATCTACCCCTGCAAAGCAGACACCATGAAAATCCACCCTTTTACTATTTTAGCTTTTATATTCTCTCAGTTTTCTTAGTCAGTTTCCTTTGCTATCAGTGCTTAACATTTAGTGTTTCTCACAGGTGTGGAGCCCGACAAAATGCGGCTTTGTGATTTGTAGACAAACATCCCCAGCTTCTCACCACTGACTGTGGAGAAGAAAATTGGCTGGTTCAATGCTAGACTGCGGCTTCTGTGTGACTTACCAGGTGGAATTCCAGATTGTTAAGCTCTGTGCTGCTATGCAATGATTTTCCTACCTGAAAGGCTGGTCTGTTTCCATTTACGAGACCAAGTATTTAAGTCAGCTGACATTGCTAACAGCCAGTGTGCCTCACAGCTGTCAAGAAAAGGCTGGATGTGCTTCTGATCTTGGGGTGATGGTACCCATTGATGCTTGAGAGCAAAGTTCTCATTAGGCCACATTTATCCTCAGAAATCAGATCAGTGTATTTACGTGCCAATTACAGGAAGAGATTTCCTTTAAACACCTATTTCAAACAGTACCTTTAGCTTACCCACATCAAGCTGAACTTTGATAGATCCATTTAAAAAAAAATGGACAAAAAAAAAGTTCATGATTTCAGTATGATAAAACTCGTATTTTGAGACTTTGAGTAATGCTTCAGAAACACCCTCATGAGCAGCTTTGCACTTTACGAGCAAATTAATCTCCCCACATGAGGGAGGCACTTCCCTGGATGGGCAATCAGCCTGGGGCAGCAGCCATCCACCCACCTGGGGACAGCTCTGCTGGGCTCCTGTGTCCCACTGCTCCAGGGCTGCCTTCTGCCTGCTGGCTGGTGGCCGGATCCGCTTCCCCCAGCAAGGTCTGTGGAGGAGTGAGACAGTCAGTACAGTGGAAATGGAAAGATGTATGACAGAAGGTCAGGTGCTTGCTGCTGCTCTGTAACCTGACGGGCTGTTTAGAGCTCATTGGGAAGCAGCACGCAGAATGAGCTCGTAAGCAGCTCTGCTGCTCTGGCACCAAGTCACTGGGCCTTAATCTCCTCTTTTGAAAGTTCAGCAGCAGCCATTATGCAGTTGCTTTAGAACAGCTCATAACAGCTTTTAGAATTGTAGGATATCTCGAATTGTGTTAGCTGGAGATAAGCATACATTTCACCCCCAGTTTTCTCTTCCAGAATAACACCAAAATGCATGCATCAGTGAAAAAACAGCACATAGGAGGGCTTGAAAAGTGTCAATGGAATTAAATACTTCCCTTATTTCATGGCTGTCTAAACAATCTGTTATCTGAAGGGAAAAGCCAGAGTTGGTATTGAAGGTAATGAAATACTTGAAAAGTTATTGAAAGAGTGCTGAAAAATACGGTGAGACCATATCAAGCCCATAATCCAAATTGCTGTGAAAAGGCAGCTTCCTGCCCCAGCACAGCCTGCTGCATAGCTAACCACATCAGCAACACACCAGCAACATTCCAGCTGATTGATTTAGCAGCTTCCACTTCACATCCCATTTCCCAGTAGGCAAATGAAGAAACACTGCAGCAAATCGATCAGCAGCTGATCTAACACAGAGAGAAAATGGCGCATTCAAAGAGAAAGGAAAAAAAGCAGATTACTTTTCAAAATGAAAAGCAACCATATCAGAGCTGGCCTATTGTAGATGTCCTTTCCTGTCCCTGTCTCTCATTTATCAACAGCTGCAAGAGTGGAATGATGAAATTTGCTCCTTTCTGGGGGCAAGATTCACACCTCTACTTTCTGCATGGATCTGTTCTGCATCCCCAGAGACAACTGTGAGTCTACAGCCCTCAGCCACTCACACTCACACCCTCACACCCCATGGGCTGTCCTAGCTGTGTCACCATGAACATCTGGTCAGTATGCCAGTGCCCATGGATACACACTGGCTTTGGAGAGCTTTGCTGTCAGCAGCAGGAGCAAATTCCTGTTGCCTTTCTCCTCTTTCTCCTCTTGGGGAAGTGTACAAGAGGCGGGGAATGGTCTGGGAAACCACTCTGTGAGCAAGGTCTCAGTGCAGGGCTGTGGATAGGGAAGTGAGCAGAGCAAGCCCACAGGCAGTCAGCAGCTGGGAACAGCAGGAGCAGCCAGGGGCTGAGCCCTCACCTTGCAGCAGGACAGATGCCAACGGCAACTTTGAGCATTCCAAGTGGCAGCACATCCCCACCTGTGCTCGCTGGGGAGGGCTGCTCCAAGCACTGCCTGCTGCCTTCCTGTACACCTAAGGCTTATGCTCCAGGCAAGGCAGAGGTGGCAAATCCAGGCAAACACAGCAGGTTTGCCCTGTGCCATTCTATTGCTCTCTTCTTCCGCATAACACATCTGGGCCTTCCCCAGCTCACCTTTTCCCTCCAACCTTGCCCAAAACAGATATAAGTATTAATTTCTCCTCTAGAACGACCAGGCAGCGTTACAAATTACCATTTCCATCCTTGGAGGCTTTCAAAGCTTCAGTGAATAGTAACTCGGTCTGCTCCCACACCTCTCTCTGCTTTAAGCAGAGGACTCCATTAGAGACCTGCAATCTGAGTTATTCTGTGGTGCTACAACCTCTTAAAACTAAACAGCTGACATTGAAAACTCAGTGTTTGCCCTCAACAAAGCACATTTTAACTGGAAATTCAAAAGGCACCTACCCATCAATCCTCTTTATCCACTGCCCTAAAGCATAAATCTTCCAACTGTTGCATGTTTCAACCATTAATCTTCAGATTATTATTATTTTTGTTAAAGCAACAGAACTCACGCTCCCCTCTCAAAAAGCAGCTGCTCAAACTGCAAATTTAAGAGGTTGAGCAAATGCATTGAGCTGATGCAACCTTCTCCAGTTCTAGGGTTCTCTTGAGAACCTACACATGGTGCTATGTGCTGCTGCTGTCCTGCGTAAGTGAAAGTACAAATAAATCTACCTACAATCTTAATATCCAGTACGAAGGTTGAGTAGGGTATAGGTACAGATGTTATTTATGGAAAATAGAAGTTTAAAAAAAGAAAAAAAAAGAAAAGAACTACTACTTGCTGCAGGAAAAATGAATTTGAAAATGACACGCTGCTGCAGAACCCCTGCTCCTGCTCATGAGACTTGTCTCTTCTTCCCTCCACTGAGAAATTATGTTAGCAACATAAAGCTAAAAATATAAAACTGATTAGTAAGTAATTTACAAAAAAAAATTAAATGAACATCACTGGGGAATGCTCATTCCCAGTATATCTAATTCTATTTAAAATTCCAAGTGATGTAATATTTTCTTTTATCCACAGGTATATGATACTTCTAAAAACGTTTTACCACAGATTATCACTTGCATTTCATAAGTATTTTGTAGTCAAAGTATGATATTACCACTGAATATGGAAAAAACATTAAACATTTTAATAGCAGCTGCAAAGTCTGTGTTTTGACATGGCCACTGAAATCTCACAGATCTCACACTTGAGGACAAAGGACCTACACAGACTGTATGCACCACAGGTATTTGTGTGGGAAGAGGCATCACTTACTCTGCTACACGTACCTCAGAGGGAAGCTCCTACGCCGTGTTACCAAACGCCTGCTTGGTGTGACAATAAATCAGTTCAGCTCATGGCAGAAAGGACTTCTATCCCACGAACAGGCATTTCTTTAATTATGACCGTACAAGCCAAAAACAGCCACAATGCTTATTGCTGCATCAGATCATCATTAAACCCTAAAAATATTCTAACTAGGAACTCCCAAAACACTGAACTTCACAACTTCTACAAGAATTCAAACTCCAAATGAAGTTACAGTAGAACTTTATTAAACCTTATTGTAAATTAAACCAAAATGTAGGCCAGTTAACACTACTTGTACACAAGATCACATAAAATGTTAATACTGTATTTTGTATGAAAACGTGACAAAGCAAGCTGTCTAGAACCAGCAAGAACACAGAGAAATATGGAAGAATCAGGTTAGAACTGAGGTTTGAGTTCTGTAAAACCATTCAGAGATGTAATGGTTGTAGTATCAATAGCCACATGTACAAATTACCCAATACATCTTTTAAACTTCTTCAATGGAAATTGTATACATAGCATTATTTTCCATGTTCTACTGTAAGCTTTTAAAATGCCATACCATGGTTTTCTAATCAGAGCCATCATTTTGTCTTCTGAATGGTAACACTAACATGACCGCGGGCTGCCACAGCCAAGTGCTGTGTGTGCCATGTCCATGCAGTACTACCGCCAGAACACCGCTCTGACATGCTAAATCATCGGCCTCTTTTACTGGCAGCTATATAACGCTATAATCAGATCAGCTCCTACAGCCAAAGACAGGGTGGATCAGTAATAGACAGAGAAGACTTCAAAGTGTTGAAAGAAACAGTGTTAAGTATTCCTACTAGAGTTATTTGTTCTAGTTATTATCGCTCAGTTGGGACGTAAAATAATCTCCCATCACTGACAGACACTGAAAATTGGATGGGGGCCTGGAGGATGGGAGATATGGATATTAAATTCATAACCACATCTCAAGCAGAGTTCTGTTCTACCTACTTCAAAGTTTCATTGCTCCTATATCTCACCCTAACTATTCAGGTAACCCAGCCCTCCTTGCATCCTCCTGTACATGGCTCAAGGAAAAGCTGTCAATCTGGAACATATCTACTTACTCTGCAAGTGTTTCTTGTAATGAATCAAAGAACAAAGACTTGTCTTACCAGATCTGTACAAATCAAGATTTCAGTCCTGTTCTCTTGTAGTTTGGCCAACAATCCCCAACCACAAGAAAGCTTATACTTTAATCTCAGTTCAACCAGTGGATTTTTGAAGATGAAGGAGAGTGTTACTGGGATATAGAAAAAAGTTTCTTCTTGTGCCAAGTAAGCAGTGAGTAGAAATGGACATGTTTAAACCGGCTAACTAAAAATTAAAAGAAAGCCTCAGTCTCCCCCCACCCGACCCTGATTGTTTTAAAGTTGCTGTCTACATTTATTTTCTTTGTGGTTGATCAGAGCAAAGCTATAATTAGAACTATAGCAAGCCAGTCATTTCTAAATTGTTATTCAAAGTTTGGTTAAAGTAAAGTGATGTAACTCTGACAAATTATTCCCTCTATACTAAAATCTGCATGAATATTGTTTTAAAACAAAACATTTATTTTGCCAACTTCTAATTCAAAGAGTAAGAGAATACAATTTCTCAGTATTTGTAATGTGTGTAACTGTTATGTATATCAGAAAGAAAACAGAACCTAATGGCTGACAGATAGGACCAGGCTCTGGAGATGATTTTCACACTGTTGCTGGCACTATCAATGCCTGACCAGAGAATTCTGAGCATTTCAATTTTGGGGCCCTTGCCCCAGTTTTTGCAACTGTAAAAGGGAGCTGTGCTTTTTCTACCACCTCTCTTAGCTGCACATTGCTCTGCAAATACTAGTGGGATGTTTTCATTCTGCTGATAGGCCAAATTTACCCTTCCATGCAAAGTCACCCTTCAATCAGAGACAAAATATGACAAGCTAGTTTGAATCAGGGCAAGTCTGCTGTAAAATCCAAAAGAATCTAAGAACCCTAAACATATAATACAGACACAAGCAGTTTCTTGAAAATATTCTTCTTTACCACTCATCCTACCTGCTGCACCTTTTGCATCCCAATCCATAATGAATTCAGACAGGAGTTGCCTCTATTTCCTACTCAGTCTCTGAACACCAGTCATTACAGGGTTCACATACACGTGAGGGTGCTTCTTTGTCAGAAGCACAACCTCCACTGAGGTATTACCCTTACAAAAAGACTCCTATGTCTACTCCCCAAACTCCTAAATCATACTGGCGTTTCAAGAGGTACAACTCAACTGAACTTTTTTTTCCAAAATTCAGGCCAAGAGAGCTATTGAAGTACAGCTGCACAGCATCTACCCATATTGCAGACAGTGCCTGAGGCCAGCTGAACAGATTTAGAGTGGGGCTATGGAGCTTCAAAGGGAAGGCTGCCAGGCAGAGAGAAGACAGGAACAGCCACTCTGACAACTGAACTGAAACAGCAGGGGAGCAGCCAGCAGAGGGATGGAGGAGGAAGGGGCATGCAAGGAACAGGAAGAGAATGAGATGAGGAGGACAGGAGGGACAAAGGTAACATGTATATGAAAAGGAATATATGTTCTCACAACAGAGAGAAGAGGAGGAAACTGAACAAATAAAATACAAAAAGAAAACAAATCCAGAGCAACTGGAGGGAAAAAGAAACACCCTACCCTAGAAACAGCATCTCCTAGCAGACAGAGGAACAGCCTGATTCTTACTCCAGGCTTGGGAAGGATGTAACTAACAATTCTCTATAACAATCAAGAAAAGCGTAGAAATAAACACAGTGAAAGTGAGCTTAGAAAAGCCTTTGAAAACATGCACTGAAAATACTGCATCTATTTGTAAATTTTCTTCTCAATGGAAAATACATTAGTTGCTTCTTTCATTTTAGCTAGCTCTGCTTTTTCATCTTGGCTGTTTCTTATCCCTGCTCACGTCTTCTCCTCTCCTCAAAATACAGTAGGGTTTAGCATCAGACAGAAATTCTGTAAGTGGGTCAAACTAAGCATATGCTTGATCAGCCTGCTACAGAGAAAAACTATTCTTTTGAAAAATGCCGCACTATTACCTTCTCACAGAAGGACAGAGTGGCCAACTGAGCTGCTGTTTCATGTGACAGTAGCAACATTACCATTAGCTAGAAGAGTCTTAACTTCAGCCTTGCCCTGGTTTCCCCAGCTGGCAGAGACGCAGTGGCAGCTTCATAGGTTTTCCTACTTCCAAGGTGTTTTTCAAGGAGTGGGACAAGCCCAAATGGCTCTTTTCTTTCCACAGGTGGATTCTCAGCCTTCTTAAGAGGAGCTGTATCTTCAGAAATGCATTTAATGCTCTGAACTCTGCAGATACAGGCTGACATCACTGTACAAAGTTGTTCAGAAATCAAGGGAAAACAGGAAGGTGGCTGAATGAAGTGACCCCACAGTAGCAGCTCAATTTCAGCAGGTAAGGCCCCAGATTGATCCTATCTGTATCGAGCTGCCTGGCAGCACTGGCCTGCATACCAACACATGGTGATGAAGCCAAGTGTAAGCACCGTACCGCAACTCTGTAACTTGGTACCTAAGCCCTTCGTAGCCATTAACTACACCACTTCTGTGTAAATTACTAAATTACTGCCTGGAAAATTAAAACTAAGGATCTGGGCAAAGAGAAATAAGTTGCCAGACGAAACAAAACTGTAAATCTCACCTCAGACTAGCAAATTCCCTTCCAGCCATAGGCAGGTCCCCCTCTCTCTTCCCTCACAATACCCAGGACATTCCATTTGTTTTTCCCCACTGTAAATTCCCTCAAAGCAGCCTCTTCACCTTGCTTTGCCCTTACTGTGCTTGACACACACATCTTTCTTTGAGGCTGATGCACTTGGAGTAATTATTACAATTTGCACTAGTCAGTCATGTTACTGACCAGATCATGAAGCTAATGATATGAAATCTCTTTTAAGAACAGAGAAGTTGCACTATTTGTGTGCATGCTCATTCTCTCTAGACGACTTTATCATGAGTTTATCTGCCACAACTATGCTGGTCTGGAAATAGTCAAAAAAAGAAATAGTAATATTTTATTCAGCTACTATTCTGATTACCATCATGCTTTTAATCTAGAGCAAGCTGAGGACTCTCTCCATCCTCCAACCATTCGCATTACTAGCTCTCCCAGATCAGATGCAATGCCTACCTGGCTTCTCTGTTAGACCCAATTTATTCTGAAACTAGTCTCAGCTCTGCCACCCATCTGCTTTCCTGCAAACCGTTAACTCTTGGCTCTACAGCAGCTCCCCCTGACAGGATCAAGTCTGTGCTCAAGACACATTCCAGTGTCCATGTGTGCTGGGCGGCCTGTGGCCAAAGACTGTCATGAAGCAGGGAAGTAAGGTAAGATGTACAACATTTGACATGAATGAACCATCACTTCCCGCCCACTCCCTATTATCCACCTGGACGATATTTGAAAGAAACCTAGATAAAAGCAAAAATTATCATACTCCAACTCTCACCACATCTCTGATTCTCTTTGTAGTTATACAAAAAAGGAATGTTAAAATTCCCATTCCTGACACTTGTTTGCAATCCTTTAACATGCATTATTAATAGTCCAGTCCTTATTTTTGTTTTGTTTTGTTTTTAACCATCTACTTTTATTACAGCTTTGTGGCCTCTAGATTCCTGTTGTGATATGCTCCAGTTTTTTTGTTTTTTTTTTTTTCTGCATTCCTCTCTGGGGAAGGGGAGAGAAAAATGAAAAGGTAAAATTAATTTGCTTCTCTGATGAAGCAGTTAAGAAGCACATTGGTCCTTCGAGTATTTCAATAGCTTCTCCCCTTTTTGAATATTTCTGAGAGGAGGATGAATGCTCAAAACTGCCTGCGCATTCAAATCCTCATTTGAAAACTGAAAACTGAGACTAATTATAATGGCTCACACAGTCCAATTATGTTGCTGATCTAATCAGCTAACATCAGGAGAAGAGTTGAATAAATGTGCACAATGGCTGGGACACAGAGTCAATTTCTCCCTGGCCCAGCATATTTGAAGTATGCTTATCAGTTGCGTGCCATCCAAAAAAAAAAGAAACGCTGGCTGCAAAAAGTTTTTGAACCTTCCCTTCCCATTTCTGTACCCACATCCCAAAGGAAGAAACCTTTAATTTACAAAGGATTTTTTTTTTCCTGGTCTGGGCACACCCTCTCGAAATAAAACAAACATAACCATTTGGAATTCATTAGTTAGTGATTAAATACATCATGAGACAGAAAATTGGCAAAGAAAGTAAGGCTGGTTTGTTCGTGTTGCTCTTACTGTTGGCTCTCTGTGCACACTCTGAGTGGCAGGCCTCTGTAAACTGAGCTCAACACTTGTGGGGTCCTTCTTCAACTCCATGGGGGGCCTGTCCCCGCTGGCTACTCCGTCAAATTTCAGAGATCTGCTTGGCGATTGAGTAAATATTACTGTTGTACACTCTTTATCCTTCTCTTCAACGCCGTTGAAATTCTCTCCATTCATGCTGACTTTTCCATCTACCTGTAGAATACAGTTAAATAAATACATTGAGGAAATCAGCACTCAAGCTTAGGGAATCAGCAATTCAATACAACATCATCATCATTAACACAGTCTACACCATAATTACAGGACAGAGCCAAGCACACACTTCAACAGGACAAGATAGCAGAAAACTCCAGTCTAGATGGTGTTCCTAAAGAAAATACAGAGCAGAAATTATGGATTTTCCTGGATTTCCAGTTACCCACATTTTGTTCTCTCAGTAACAAAAAAGTAACCTTAATGCACAAACCCTGGATTTAAAAGAAGAACAATGCTTTAGGTTATATTTAGACGAAAACTCCAGGGTTTCACATTGTGTCATGCAAGAGACAAGTATGCATTCCAGGCTGACCTACTCTGTAACCTGACAGCCTCACCACAGCATTACTAGATCGTACTTCAGCCACACGAATTTGGAAGGATCAGGAGCAGCAGTGTTCGTCTACTTGTTTATCTACTGTTTATAACAGGGAGGCAAGAAACTAACAAATAAAAGTGGGCATTCCACCTTCTCTGTGAGACCATAAAATAAATACCCTCTTTCCCCAAGAAATGACTTTACGCAGTCACTGTGGAAAGGAGAGAGTAGAATCAATTTAACTACTTTTTTCTTAAGCTTAGCTAAGAAACACCTTGACAGCCCTACATTCTGACTCTTAAACAAGGAAGAAAATACAAAATAAGCATTAGTTTCTTCCTTTGCACTGATTCAGCTTCCTCTTAGGAGAGAATTACATTTTAAATGATGCTTTGGTAATGCTTCAACAGTTCCTTCCATTTGGCAAGCTGTCTGTAGAAATGCAGCCATATAGAGTTACTCACAGTAAGAGATCCCAGCTGGAATCCACAGAGAAATCAGAAGAGCACCATCTATGAGAACACCCCATTGCTCCTGCTTACCTGCAGCAAGAGATACTTACAGGCTTGTCTGCAGGGCTCAGTTTTAGGTAGATTTGGAGAAGTATTTTGCAACTCTGTGCACAGAGATCCTTCCATGCAAGAGGATCACCAAAAGAGACATGAAGGTGGTAGAGTAAATGTAGACAAATTGTTCCCTGCTACTGACTGGACTTTGGGGGAGTAACAGCACAGACCAGTGATTTCTTTAAGAAGCTATACGGGACACATATAGTGAAGAGTTCTTTCAAATTTCTACACAGGTGCCACACAAATTAAAAGCAAGTAAAAACAAGCTCTAAGGCACATCTTTCTTTGGAAACTTTCTGTTTATTTCACTGTTATGGAAAACTGATGCAAGAAGTGTCAAAATCACCTTATCAAACTGAAACGCAGTTTAAGAAAAGTTCTTCCCAGCTCATCCTCTCCGTCCCACTCCTTAGCTCCCTATTCATTTAATTTTGGTACTTTACTGGAGTAAACTCAGTATATGCAATCAGTGCTGTGCTAAGGACAAACTACTCCTGCTGACTTCTTGTATGCATGTATCCAGAGATTCATTCTTCCTCTCAGGATGATTAACTCAGAGGCCATTCCCAAGGCTCGGGGCATCCTCAGGAGTTCAGGGAGGTGAAGGTAATCAGCACCTCACACCACTGGTCCCCATACTGGGGAGAAACAGCTCCGCAAGCACTTTACCATTACTGACTGCTTTTCAAGTGAAAAGTTCCCTTCCTTTCCTCACTGCCATCACTCCCCTCTGCACAAGTTTAAGGGTTTATTTCCAAATGCAAGTGTGGGCAGACACTGATCCCCAAGTCTTCTGGGACTGTGTGCTGGATTATCTACTAGAGAGACAGGTCATGAAAAACCTCAGAAATATAAAAGCCAGAAAAACACTGGCAGGGCACACCATCCATTTTAATGTCTCTGTTTAGACTAAGACATTTCTCTATTTATATTAGAGAGGAAAACCAAATGTTTGAATGATCAGGACAGATGCCCTCGCCTCAAAGTTAAACAAACACACTTCTCTCCTTCTGATCTGGAGCAAGTCAATACATTGTCACTGGAGCCAAGAATCACTGAAGACTGGTGTTTGGGTGCAAAATAATGCAATAGCTACATAGTCTAGGGAGTCATTCTAACCAAGTCACATTCTTTGACATCAAGCAAACAAGATCTAGACAGATTTTTAGTGGGGGCTAGGGTGAAGGAGCATTCACGTGTTAGTTTCTCCCTGTATATGTGAACTATATATAGACTAATGTAATGTCCAAATCCCACGAGAGATCACAGAAAAAAAAACAAAACTACACACAAAAAAATTTGACTGGGTCCTAAAATGTATACTGTAGGAGAAGACCAAACGAGGTTGAAGAAAAATAGGAATTGTCAGTTTCACATTTCATTGAAAAAAACATTGTGTGGGAGGTGATTTCACAAGAGCTGGGACTGATTTCAAGCACTTACGAACATCACAACGCGCTTCTTCACCATCTGTATGAAGCTAACTTTTTGTAAGGGTAAGCAACCTGAATACACACAGTAGCAATGCTACTAGGACATCAGAAGGGTTGCAGGGACTACAATCAAAGTAGCAGATCGCCATGGCAGAGACAAGGGACCAGACATATGTAGGTTTGGGACACTCTTGCCAGTAAGTTTCACAATGCCAGTTGCAGAGGCTGCCATGAGACTTGGGGAAGCCTCAGTTTTTGTACAGGCACTGTTAGAAGCAGATTTCTTCAAACTTAGCTTATCCCAGCCTGTTCTAACACATCCCAGGTCTTCATTTTCTCCACTGTTTCAGCATTCTACTCTCATTCTCTGCATCTCCCTTCCTTGTTTAAAAACTAAAAAAGCATGATACCATACTCCTTTCTAACCTGTTCCACACAAAATGCCCCTTCTTCGTTCTGTCCTCTGAAGAAATTTAGCCTGATAAAAAATGACCACTGCAAATATTCTTGTCTGAACAGTCAAGTTGCTAAGAAGGTTGGTAACCAAGAAAAGACCATTAAATTGAAAAGGACAAGGCATGCAGCTGAATTTTTTAACGTCAGTATAATTCTAATTTTTTTTTTACTTAAATTACATTAATCATTTACAGGTTGTGATTATTTAATCAGGATCTCTTTGCTACCTAACTTACTTACAGGAGTGTGATGTATCCTACCTTAAAGTTCTTTAAAACTTCCTGTGTATTTTTGGGTTGAGAGTAAGGCTTGGGTGTCAGCATAGGCACAGCCTTGGAGACAACACTTTTGCTGGGAGACGTGCGGCCTGTCGAAGCACTGGGCTCTAGATCAGTGGTGGGAACAATGGTTGCTTCAATGGTGGCAGTGAATTTTGGAGCAGGCAGCGATTGTTGCCTTAAGTATCTCAGAGGATTTGGGTCTTTCAGTGGGGAATCTGGCTCCACTGAATGGCTTCTTTCCAGGATTTTTGGCATCTGCAAACGCTCAAGGACAGCTTCACTAATGGTGAATCTCTCGATGTACTGCTGGAGAATGCTCTCAGCCTCCTCCTGGGTCTTTGCGTTCTTGTACGCCTCATGAAGCTCCCGTTCTCTTCTCTCTCTGCACAGGAGATGACACAAGAGAGATCATCACATTAAAATTCACACTAAAAATCATTCCTACTTCCTCTGCTCCATCATTATCCTTTTCCTTCCCTTACTCCAGCCCTGCAGGCACGGCTGTTCACAACCACCTATCCCCTATGAAGCATACAGCATTTTCAGACATGCCTCTGCACTTCAGTAAGAAAACATACTTCTCTTCCACAATTTCTCGGTAGGTTTTGATGCTTTTTCTGCGCTCATTTGTTCCCTCTCCAGACAATAATCTTTCCATTTTCTTTCTCTCAGCTTCTTTTTTAATTAAATCCTGGGAAGCACTCCTTCGACGACTCTTCCACCTAGCCAAGTCCTGCGAGAGAAAGAACGCAGCTGAATGCAGAATTGCAAATAGCTGAAAACCAGCCTTAAAGAATCAATGAATCCAGCCAGCCAAGCTTTGTAATGCTTGCATCTGCCTGTGGACCAGGCTCTGGTGTTTGCTTTAAAGAGAAACGGTGATCATACTATAAAATGAAAATGTTACTTGTATCTTCCTTACAAGCGTCCCCCAGTTATTTTGGGCCCAGATCTCAGCAACACTATGGACTAAAGTGGCTCACACCTGGTAGACTTGTGATATGACAGAGAAACAAGACTATCATTTGCACGCAGCAATACAGAATTATTGTTGAATACACAATACATTCTTGTTGAAGTACTAATCATATTCTACTTGGAAGCCACCTGTCCAAAAATGCCAAAAAGACCCAGTGGCTCTAGTTCCTTATCCTTCCTGCAAAATCAGCCTGACTCTAAAACTAAAAAATACAGAGGAGGCACCTCATGTGGGACACACCTACGTCCTGCATCCTGCTTGGGTTATGAATGCACAAGCAATACATACAGAAGAAGAATTTGTTTCATAATAAAACAAGCAAAGAAGTGTTTCTAAGCTGTAAAATTTCTCAATAATCAACTAGAAAAGGAACAGAATTTTACAGTAAAAATTCACCTTCACAGCAGTTTTGCAAAGAAAAATAACCTCACAGGAAACCATGGGGGCACATTTGCAATTAACTTTACAACATCAGGAGATTAGTATACAGATTATATTTCATGCACTCTAACAAATTCTGGTTTTAATAAAAAACAGAGATTCTGTACACAGACTCAATTCAAAGGTTATTTCATTAATTACATGGTTTTCCAAATATTTTAATTGCATTTCTATTGGTAAACAGCAGAAGGTACTGCAAGAATAACTTATTTTATTAAAACCAGGAACAAACCTTGTCACTTTTAATTTAGCTTAAAGCCACAAATTATTGGCATTACACTCAAGGGAGTGCTCATTAAAGTATTTCTTCACGTGACCTACATATATCAGTTCATAAACCCCTTCATGAAACATGGTCCTTTCCTCTTCCTCAGTTACTAATAATTCTCACTGAAGTACAAAAGCACTTCTTTATTCAGCTACTCCCACTATTACTTATTGTTTGGAAATTAGTTTTTCATTAGCAAATGTCATAACATAAGCCTTTCTCTCTCTGCAATTAAATAGAAGACAGGTTTATATGTTTCAGCTCTTATTCATTAGAAAAACAACGGAAATAGAAAAAGCTATGAAACTGTTAACTGTTGGCAAATTTACAGCATGAGCACGTGAAGAATATGAGACCATGAATGTAGTGTCATCTCTACAAAACCCTCGGAATGCCAAGGAGATTCCACTGCTGGAATATTTAGTAGCTCTTCAGAACTTTTAGTTTGGTGTGTAAGGTGCTAAGGGCCTGGAAAAGTTGTGCACTTTAGCTCAGAGGATTTTCCATTCAATAGCAAAGAGTTCTCAAACCTCTTGAATTCCTCTGGGCTCATTCTTATCTCTGCTGGGAAATTATGGCTTCCCACACATACAGACCACTCAGCTGAAATCCTTCATTGTTCTACTAAAAGTTTTTTATTAGTTGTATATACTGTTCTTTTTTGGAGCTTTGCCTTGAATTTTCTATAAAAACCTGTTTCATAGCAGCTGTCCTCACAACTGGAAATTACTGTACTAGCTGTTTGAAGAGATTTAAAAGAAGAAAAACAACTCCAATATTCCTCATTTAAAATCAGTCTTTAGGAACTAACAGGATTGATGCTGAAGCTCTGATATTAATTTGCCTGCAAATTGTGAACAATGTTTTTCTAATGCTTTCAGTTTACTGAAGATAATGCAAAATTGCCACGACAACTTAAAAATGCTTAGAATAAAGACAGTTTGGAAAGGGCTTGCAATGCAAGCAAGGTGTATCTAACTTAAAGGGGAATGTGTTTGCTTGAATAAGATGGAAAATCTTTCTGTAACCAAATCTATTGAAGCCAAGTCCAACCTATATATTTATCACTTTGACACTTCAGGAATTTTCTACTTAGAAAAATTTGAGAAGTTACCAAATGGGAGTGTTCTGCTTTCATTTTTATGCAATCAGATTTTAGATTTTAATTACATTTTCTTAAAAAGTAAAAGAGCTGGTTCATCTGTGTGTCCTGTGAAGTACAACAAAATAGGAACTTCCATGCTTTTCTCAAGAAAGCACTGAAAAAAATGAAGAAAAAGAGTTCTGATTGAGAGAGCAATCACAGATTTAGCAAGCCTTGCTTTTTTGCGCAGCTGGCTGGCCCTAATGCCAGCATTGTAGACACTGTGGTACACTCACATCTTGCCACCTGGTCTCATCCTCCTTCAGCTGGTTGTGTATATTCTGCAGCTTTTCATGGCGAGCTTTGCTGTGAGGCTGAGCCATGGCTTCTTCCTCACTTCTCATGTCAAACATGCTCACGCTCCTAAACAAAGAGGGAATAATAAGAAGCACAGTGTTATTTATAATCTTATACTTCTTCAGCTTTGTAAGAGCAAAAGCCACATGAGGGTGCTGCAGCAGGATCAGACACCTGCACTGTTACGGAGCTCCCAGTGCAGCAATCCCTGAGAAAGATCAATTAGCACCCATACAACTTCCACGCAGTACTTCAGGCACTGTACTCCTCAATTTTCTCTTGTTTTTGTTAGCCAACAGCAACTTTGTCTCTCACTGTGAAGCATTTCTAACCATAAAACTCTGACAGTGGCTTTTGTTAAAATTATCCTATTCAGAGGTGGGTTCAGAATATTTAAGTTTTTGAAGATGTTTCCTATTGGGTTCTCACTGACCCACTGCAACTATATTGCAGACAGAAGCTTCCATTCTACTGTAAAACAAGAGAGGCTTGAGAAGTACATCATGGGTAGTGTGGCTGGCTAAATGCTACTGCTACAGGAACCAGGAGAACCCGCCCAGAGAAGCACATGCAGCGCGCACAGCATGTTGCCTCCTCTCCCCTCCCTGCCTCAAAGAAACTCAATGCTATCAGCAGCAACTTGTTCATATGGTTGACCTAACAAAGGGAAAGCTGACTGTACAACAAACAATTGTGTTCGGTACAAAACAGTTTCTTTATACACATGCTATTTTTGTCTCTGACCTTTGGAGAGTTAAAGGAAAAAAAGGTCATGGTTTGATACTATACCATCATTCATATTATTTAAAGATCTTCACATGAAGATAATGTACTTACTAGTTCCCCCCACTACCTATTATTAGTGAGACATGACCTCAGCTGGGCCATTAAAAGCAAAAAGGGGGGAGAAAAAGCCATGCAGTTCCACAGGAGGTGACTTCACAGCAGCTTCCAAATGATTATCTGCAGCTGTAGGTGAGCAAACTAGCAGGAGAAGCACCAAATGAAGAAGAGTTGTAGGCAAGTGTGGACACAGTAATTGAAGTGAATAGACACTGAAAGCTGTATATACATGTATTTAGCTGGCATTTATATTCAGGCAAGCAAAGATGTGAACAACTCACTCTTCAGGGGAAATGGAAAGGTCTGGACAGTGGACAGAAAAGGACATGCACAGATCCCATCCTGTTAGTGGGCATATATTCAGAAACACAAGACAGAATACACACCCTATAGCCTTCAAGCACAAAAGGTAAGGTTAGCACACTACCATGCTTCATCCCTTAAAAAGAATGCTGAGAGGGGTACACTTCTTTGGGTTTCTCTGTGGGTAATTTAAGAGTTGCATTGCTCAGGGCTGGATTGGAGTACTCTGAAGAAATAGAACCCAAAGAAACTGCAAATTTTGTTGTTTTTAAAACTGAAAGTCTACTAAAGAACATTTAAATTTCAGTTCTGTTTTGCAGACTAGTAAGGTAAGTTGGGAGATACATTAACACAACCCATTAGTGGATTTATTCCAGTTTAAGTGCATTTGAAACTCATACTAAGAAAAAACCTTTAGTCTTAATATTTGCCACTTTGTGCCTGCCAGATCTGACTGACTGTATAGATCCCTTCTTGTACCACTCCCCCATATCAAAGATTATTTCATTCGCATAGAGTAGGAGAAAACAGAAGACCTGAAGTGCTGATAACTGCTCCTGCAGAGGGTGTGAGCCCTCTGTCATCTGGGGTGGGAGAATAAGAATAAAAATAAAAATACTCTCTGCCAGGTATACTGACATTCCAATGAGAAGCTGATTTTTTGCTTCTCTTTTTCCCCACCTTCACTTGGAGTAAGCAAAAATAACAGAACAAAGACTTTACAGCTATTGACAGTGCAATACAAAAGGCACCCTGGAAAAGGCTTTAACCTACCCCAGGAATCAAGCCATACACTACAGCCCCATATGCACCTTCTGTTTTAGCTATTCCCTCATGCTGCTGGGTTTTCACTGCCATGGATTAGCAACCAGATAGGTTCAACCAAACAGCAGCTCCAGTAACACTTACTGTGCAAATCTGCCTCCCCAGGGGAGCAATTTGAAGGAGTCATCTCAAACCATTCTTTCCTGCAATGACCAACACTTAACAGCCATTGACAAGATCCACCTCATTTCCTGAACATGGGGAAAAGGCCAACCAGATGGCCTACACAGATTTCTCTGCCATGCAAATTCATCTACAGAAGAAAACCAGAGGCCAGAACTCATAGCTTCCATCAGAAGACACTTTCACTATGAGTCCAACATCATTTCTTCCTCTCCCTTTTTTATATAATTTACAAATTGCTTATATAAGATATAAATGTCTCCAGTCTGTCAACACCTGCATGAATAGATAGAATTACTTCTTCCTTCAATCACATGCCAGATCAACAGGCACAGAGCATACATGTAAATGGGGAGATTTAACAACACAGAGCTCATAATCACAAATCTTCTGCAAAGCTCCTGGGATAGCATCTACACTGTCTGGATGAAACAGGCCTTTCTTCCGACCAGTATCAGATATGCTGTTCTGACAAAGATCTGGGAAAAAAACATTGTGCAAACCAACACTATAATTTGAAGGGTTGATTCTTTGGAATACTGTGATTGTTTTTAAGTTACACTACTTTGTTCTTTCAAATTACAGTTATTCTTGTCAGCGGTGCTATAGAGCTTTTTTTAAAACAAAACAAAACAAAACAAAACAAAAAACCAAGTCCAAGTAAGTATTGAATAAAAACGTCCTCAAGGACTTGAGTGGTCAGACTATTTAATTTAAAAAATGAGAAATATGGCAAAAATTTTTATAAGAATATGTTAAAATACTTACGCAGAGCATTTATTATGTGGCTGCATTACTATTTATGAACACAGTAAGATTTAAAAAACCCTAACAAAACATAAAAAAGAGACAGGATGGCTAAAGGATCAGACTCCAGTAAATAAATACTCAAAATTCTCAGTCCACTATAATTCATACGTTGGTCTTAAAGTATAAAGTCTAAGCCTAAATGAACACTGGGCTGTCACACTGCCAGCAAAATTCAAAGGATCTCTTTGAGAGATGGGAGAGGGACCGATCAGCAAGAACATGCTAGGTATGTGGAAGGCAACTCCAAGGAGAAGAGATATCCATGATCCATGAATTTCAACCACATGAAATTAACCTTCTTCTGTGCCTCTCCCTTTTTAGTGGAGACTGTACTGCCAACAATTTGCCACAGAACAGCATGCTCAGCTATATCACAGAGAGAGTTTTCTCTCTCCATTTCTCACAGTCTAATCTGGAGAGAAACGAAGATGCCCCAGAATATTGGCACAGCCCCTGCCAGACACAAAATGGCTCTAACTCATAGACTGGGCAGAACACAACAGGAAAAGCACTGAAAAGCAACAGGAACTGGAAACCTGACAGAAGGCCACAGAAGAGTCTGGGAGCAGAGAAAGAAAAGAGGGAACCACAAGCCACCTTTGCTGCCCTCCCGCGGTGTTCACACACTTGTCCTCTGCCTTTAATAAAGGCTGTAGACTCCAAGCAATCACAACATCTAGACAGGGCTGTCTCCTTTACTCCAATTTATGCTGAGGACTGCCTTTTTGAGAGCTGGAGACAGCCCTGGGGCTGCTGACACAATTTGGTGGTGACCAACCAGCAACGGGAACTTGGTTAGTCTAACATGGCAGTTCTGCTGCCGGAATAGCTCCAAGTTTAGGGCTGAATACAAGTCACAGTTTTCAAAGGAGACTTGACAAACATTTTGGAAGCATTTAAAATGTCAGTTCAATTTATTTTTCCTACTTGTGAGCCCCATTATATTAGATTTTTTGCAAGTACTTCAGAAGGAAAAATGCAATCTTACATTTGTAAGAACTTTACGGGCAGTTTAGGAAAACAGTTGCTCTGTAAACTGTGGCACATCTGGAAAGGATGACAATAAGGCTTGAACATGTATTGTTTTGCCTTCTTAAACAAAATGCATGTGAAATAAACAATGATTTATTCATATCTTCGCTACTCTCAAATAATACAACCAAACACACTCTGATGCCTCCATGTATACTTTCTCTCATGTTTCCATTTAATACAGACATGCAAAACTGTGGGGAAACAAATAAGCAAATCAATGAGATAGGTAATGCTCTACGAAATGGCAGGAGAGTCACCACTGTAAAGCACAATTCTGTGTTGTTATGCTATCTAATCTCTCATTTTGATCGATAGGATTTCTGCTTCTTGAAAATAATTATATTTACTCTGTGGCTCTGTGGGCAGTGGACACAGGCTTTGAACAGCATAAAAGAGATACACTTGTACACTACAGATCTTGTAAACTAAAAAAAAAGCCTCTATGCCATTTTATTTTCTGATTTCATTTGGGAGACAGGAAAGGTGCATGCATTTCTGTGAACAAAATAAGGATATTAAAGACACATTACGTGGGTAGTCCTTAATTATTTCTTTGCTTCTGAACTCCTGTACTTTGTAATTTTCCAACACGGCTTTTTAAGTAACACTATACATTATTCTGTTCATATTCATCCACAGACGAAAGTTCTAATTGCTATAAATGCCCCCAACCTACTCCTTTGGTTAAATGTAAAGCACAGAGGTGAGAAGCTTAAAGAAG
The DNA here is from genome assembly GCF_019232065.1 of Centrocercus urophasianus. Classification (NCBI taxonomy): domain Eukaryota; kingdom Metazoa; phylum Chordata; class Aves; order Galliformes; family Phasianidae; genus Centrocercus; species Centrocercus urophasianus. The sequence continues at coordinate 21,811,292 of NW_024884475.1, read as the reverse complement.
TAAAGTTTAGTGTATTATTAAAGTAAACCCAACCTAGAAGGAATTCAAAAGAAAGCTTTAATATACAATAATGGAATAGCTGAAAATTTGTATTCCTGACAATTATTCTGAAGATCACAATGAATTTTATCTTGCTTTGGGCTTCGTTATAGGTCACACTTGGGGTTTTTTTTCCCTCCAATACCCAGTTCAGGTTCAACCCAAATCTCCTAACCTACAGTGGATTAGAGGCAATGAAAACTCAGGAGAAGAAAAAAAAAAAAAAAAAAAAGGAAAAAAAAAGAAAAAAAAAAGAAGAAATAATGCTTTAAGCAATAGCTGCACATTGGTGTTATGCTCAGTTTTTATGAGTTTCTATGTATAAATTATTTTTAGCTGCAATGTAAGCCACGTTGCATTCCATTTTTCAGTACATTTCTGAAAAATTTATTTGCTGAAACACTGCAAAATAATTATGAGGCATCAACTGCATTTTAAATTAGTAGGAAGACTGGAAAGCATGCAGTGTAAGTTGTTTAAAACAGAATCTTGTGAACACAAGACAACTTACTCTGCGTCATCAGACACAGCAGTTCTGGGGCCGAATCTACAAGACCAAATATAAAATTAGAGCGTTGATAAACACATTATATATTAATTGCAACTGGACCCATAAAATCTGGTTAACAGTCCCTTGAACATCCAACCTGTCCTGGTAAAGCAAACCAAAAGAAAATGTACCATACTGTTCAGAGATGGTCTATTCAATACACAGCACTTACCTTATTAATCATTCAAAGGTCAGACTGCCCAAAAACATCATTAATCCCTGCCTAATATCCCCATTATAAAAATGTGCTACAGTATACCTAAAGTGGGTGTAGAAAATAGTTTTTGAAAGTAGACAATATATTGACATTTACATTAAAGTGCCACGTATGTGATGAATGGAGACAAAACTTAATGGTTATATTCCACAGCAGTGCTCAAATCAACATTACCATACCATTTCCTTTTTTTGTTTGTTTTGGTGCAGCTGAAAAAAGGTACTGGTAATACACAAGTCAGTGTCATTCACTGGAGTGCCTGTCTTGTTTAGAGTGCCTGTCATGCAAATGACATGTCCGTATCTGGCATTTATCATAAAACAACATCAAATACAAAAGTCAACACTGCAATATTTTCTGATCACAAAAAAGCAAAACATGCATCTCTAGAGATGCCCAGCAGAGTCTGGCTGAACTTCTGCTACTCATAAGCGATTCTTGTATGCGCACAAATATTGCAATCAAATATTTGTTTTCATTAGTTGTAGAAAAGAAAACATTACACAAATACTCTTTGTTTTTTCGAAGTGCGTACAGACATACAGGATTTTAGTCTGGACTGAAAACACACCAGGCAATGCAGAATCTGAATTCTGAAGTGCACACACAGTAGAAGAGCAAAGAGTGTACAAGCTGCGTGATTCACACCATTCAGAGCTCACGTTTGCAGATGCTCATCCTTGGATGACAATGTTTCAGTTCTGTTTTCCTCAGGAACCACCTGAAGCTTAGATGTTTGATCAAGGTGGACTTCATTAAGGATATGATCACCCACTTGGGCAGTGCACACAGTATCTTCTTGTCCTGCAGAAGGGAGACTGCATCTTTCCTGCCCTTGCTGCTGCTCTTGCTGAGGTAGAATTACAGGTTTTCCAGAGCTAGTAATGCAGACTTGTGGACATTGTTCAGGCCTGAGTGAGCCAAAGGCAGCAGTGCAAAGAAATGTATTAAACAACATTTGAAAAATCACATATACATAATGAAAAGTGTGACTGCAAGTTAATAAGAAAATTCTACAAACTCACAGCTTTAGGTACACAAAACAATTAGAGTAAAATGCTTGTATTTCCATTCTTCTATGCCAGTAACATAAAATTCCCAAAGATTCATATTTTGAGAACGTATTTTAACTAAGCTATTCAACTGGAGGTCTTCTCAACACCAAGCCACTCCTGGCTAAGCTGCACATTATTTTCCATTTATGTATGCACAGGTGTCTGTGTATCCTTCCTCTCTCATGCACTTTGAAGAGGCTGATGAGCGATAACTTTCCAGTCTTGCTTGCACACAGCTCAAACAGCCAACACATGGCTCTGTCCAAAGGCTTAAACCTCCATCTTCCCCACACTGTGCTGCTCATCTAAACAAAGACACCAAACCTTACCAGGAGGAATCTAATTCCAGAACTTTCTTATCTTGTTTAGGAGTCATTGACACTATCTAAGCTATAGACAAACATTCATCTACTGTATCCACCACCTCTGTTTCTAGCTGGAAATATTTTTAATGATTAGCACCTATTTAAATAGAAACCTCTAGAAATGTCACACAATCTTGCTATATAAATACCTATTTTCACATGCTGTTAGAATTTTGCATCCGCTACCTCTTTGGTCTAAGACTTTACAAGGCTCTACCAAAAAGGCCAGAAAACCTACATTGCTGACTAGAGCAGAATGAGTTAGCATAGATTCAAGGATGAGTATGGAAGAAATGACTGCAACTCTTCCAGATCAAGAGATCTTGACAAACAGTCCACAGGACTCACTGCAAGGGAAAGAGAGAACAGAATTTCTTACCTCACAGTTTTCTTTTCAAGTTCTCTAGCTGTGCCCTGTTTATTCTGCTGCTTTGAAAATGGCATGGGAAGGAACTGCTTAACACTTGGCCCCGGCTGTTTTAGAAAAGCTCCAGTTCTTCTGGCCAACATGTCATCTCTTTGCGGATCTGGAAACTTCACTTTGTTTTCTGTTCCATCACTCTGCTGAGGAGGGATTTCAAGCTGTTCTTGGCTCTCTTCTTGCGTTACAGTACTGCTCAGAGAGACAAGTGACACTGTTCCATGATAATGTTCACTTGTACAGCCCAAAGGAAAGCGGCTGTTGAGGCAATGTGGGGTACTGCTACTCAAAACACAGCTGCAGGGTGATGAACAACTAGGCATCTTTAACTACAGTGCAAGGAGTGAGAGCAAGAGGAAACTACACTGAATGCCACACTTATGTAGGTGTTATGTTAGAAGCTGGAGACTGCATAAAAATATATGCAAGGAATTATTCTCTTAGAAATTGGCATAAAACTCTGGGGAAAGCACCATGGATTGCAAAAAAATACCCCCAAAAGATGAAAGACTGTTTTCATGCTGAGCAGCAATTAACAATTGAAGTATTTAAATATTATGAAAGAAAGCAGACTGTTTTATGTTCATAGGATACATTCTTGTAAGTAATTTCATAAAACAGAACACATGCCATGATGAATGAGTAAAACACATCTTTAAAGGCTGAATGCAGAATGGAATAACACTGCTGACTGATCCAAGTTCACACCACACACAAACCAGGCATGAAGCTCAGAGTGATCTGCTTCTGTTCTCTGACCTCTCTGCTTCCCATGGAGTCTTCAAATCCTTCTCCTGAGCTACTGACAGAGGAGGACAATGTATTGGAACAGTGCTAGTTGTGCGTCTCTGAAAGGTCCCCATCCTTCTAACCAACATATCGTCTCTCTCAATGTCTGGTAAATGTGCACTGCTGTCTTCTTTGGTGCTTTCTTGCTGTTTGTTTGAGCTGCACAGGGCTTGTTTCTCAGAGATGACATCAGTAGTAGCAACAGGTGATGGCATGCTCCTGTAATGTTCATCTGTACCTGGCTGCGCTACTTCACTAGTGAGGGGGTCATGAAGAGAATGAGGTAGACAAAATGTTCTCAGGTCAAATGAAACAAAAGGGGAGGAGTCCTTCAATTCAGCTTGCTAAATGGTTTATAAGCACACAAACTTCATGGAAAGAATTGCTTGTTAAATGCATTCATTAAAAAAAAAATCTTGCTATAGCTGCAGACTAAGCAATTAAAGAGAAGCCAAATAAATTTAGGCTCTGTTAATATGTTAACTTCCCTGAGCTGTCATTCTCTCCAGATAAATGCCAGAAACACAGAGCACAAATACACCTTAGTTTCACAGCACTACATCTTCAAAAAGAAAGTAAATCCATTAGGACTGAAGAAAGCATTTTCTGAACAGCAGTGAGGCCAGAAAGCTGAGCAACAAATTCCTAATGCAGTGAAAGCAGACAGAGAAATACTGCTGAAGATCATGAGGCAGAAAGCTTTAAAGATAGCTCAGCTTCTGAGACACCAGCGATTTCACCACTAGCCAGAGCTGTTGAGGTAAATGCTTGGAAGGCATATGCACAGCATTGTTTTCCATAACTCCAAACATGTTATGATGCTGGGAAAGCATCAGATGCCTTCTGAACAGGGCTGTGCGTGCAAGCAGCTCCTAGGCATGAGCCACCCCCATGCAGTCCAGCCTCCTGCGGGAACAGGTCCAGATTCCAGCTCAGCAGTGCATCCTAAGCCACACCAAATACCTGGGCTCATTCTGTGGCTTAGATACTGCATCACTGTGCTCAGCAAACTGGAGACTGCCAGAAGTGGTTGGAAGAGAGCTTTCAACATCCGAGTGAACCTTCACTCTGTCTTTCCCGCTTTCTTCTTCTGCTTCACACCTGCGTGAAGCTCTGCCGATGCTGAGCTTGTCCCACTTCTGCTGATCAATTTCAGTTACTGGCCCAAAATGCACAAATTTCTGCTTGAGGCTACCAGCCTTTCTGTTTGCTCTGGCTTTGCGGACAGCAAAATCATCCTGGACTGCTGCTTCCACTGTGACTTCAGCTGCTGGTGGAGTGTCACTGGGACATTTGCAATCTTCTTCACTAGTCAGAATGAGGAATAAGAGAATTCATCCCAAATGAGACCCCAGACTAAAGCAAATTAAATGCCCCTAAGCTTTTAAAGGGGTCTTTTTTAAAAATTCAAGGACACAGATAAAAAGAGGTGTGGCACACTGTGATCTGACAGATAAAGTCCATGGACCTGTTGGGAAAACTCCAGGGTTACATTAATGAAAGCCCTTGCTTAGGGGAAGGAAGATAGCCATGGCCCACTCAGAAACAGGGACTTTGTCCTGATAAAGCTTTAGCTCCCTTATCAGTCCACACAGACCTGGGACGGCAGCACCAGTGCACCCCACCTGTCACGCAGGGGTGCCAGTGGCACAAGAGCATCACGAAGGGCAATTTACCCATCTTGAGAAGAGGGAACTGAATCTTGATTTGAATAATAATTTAATAATTGACCTCAAATGTAATGGAGAGATTACTAATATCTTTGAGATGAGAGAATGGTTGATTTTTGGTGGTTTGTAATAGAGCTAGAATTACATACAGTACTCACATTGTTAACAGAATGCCTGAACAGATGGCTGCCTTTAATTGGAAAATGGCATGTGCCTAAACAGGAAGCCCAAGAGTTGCTACCCTTTCCTCCTGAAGTCACAAATCACCTGCATACATTATGGTCCATCTCCGCAGGGAAATAGCTTAGAATAACCACCTTTTACCAGTTCCCTTTGTGGAGCCTTAGCTTGTGATATAAGCATGTTGATGCCATATGACAAGGCTCCTGCAGCCACTGTTGCAGTGACAAATAACAATGGCATATTTACTCAGCATCTTGCTTTACAGTAAGATGACATGCAGATACATTAGCTCAGGTCTCAAACGCAGTACAGACATATTAAGACAAAGAGATGCTGATCAGTCTGGGGCCTCTCAATACAGTAAAGACATTGAGGCCCTGGAGAGTGACCAGAAAAGGACACAAAGCTGGTGAAGGGTCTGGAGAAGCAGCTGAGGGAACTGGCATTGTTTGATCTGGAGAAGAGGAGGCTCTCTACAACTGCTTGAAAGGAGGTTGTGATGTAGGGGTGAACCTCTTCTCCTCAGCAACAGGATGAGAGATAATGGCCTCAAGTTGTATCAGGGGAAGTTCCGTTTGGATATTAGGAAACATTCCTTTTCAGAAAAAGTGGTGAAGCATTAGAACAGACAGCCTAGGCAGGTGGTAAAGTCCCCATCCCTGGAGTCACATCTACCTAAGAAAGGGTAGATGTGGCACCTAGGGAAATGGTTTATAATATTGATGGTGGGTAGATGGTTGGACTAGATGATCCTAGAGGTCTTTTCCAACCTTAATGATTCTGTGATTCTCAGTTAGTTCTCCCAAGATACAATGCCCCATGTTCTGCAGACAGCTCTATTAGCAGCACCATCAGGCTACTGACTTAGCAGTGCCATGTGAACCTTTGTGCTGTTCAGATTACAGCAGCTTCAGAGCAGACTGATTCTCAAAACAAAATGAAAACTTTGCTGAGATGACGTTAAGAGCAAAGCTCAATGGAGAACTACTGTAATTTTCTAAATAATGGACACGTTTCTGTTTCATGATAGATAGCACTCCTACAAGGATTTTTGGATGCCTCATGAAAATTTTAATAGGTGAAGACTGGTTGTCATCAAGGCATTCTTCAAGGTTAAAAACACAAATGCACACAAACAGACCATGACAAAACGAACATGCAGTGTTCATCCTACAGTGTCAATCCTGTCGTCCACAGGGAGAAACTATACCTGGGCTCTCCTGACAGTTTCAATCTTTTCCATGTCTCCAGATCTGCTTTTGTTATAGAGGCATTCACAAAAATCGTATCTTCTTGTAGCTGAGGAAAGACACACTGAGATTTCCGTTTAGCCAAATCATCTCTCTCAGCATCAACTACTTTCACCTGTTCTTCCTCCTCTGACTTATTCTTCTCAGTCTGCAGAGGTGGGTTCTCTTTGCATGTCACTGTTTGTCTTGCTGATGCCATGTGCACCTGGCTTCCTCTAATTTAACACGTTCCATTTCAGCAAGAAAAGACATTGTGAAGGAGCAATGATAAGTCAGTATCAATAGAAGAGGTTCAAAGCACAAGAAGAAAAAATTTATAGCAGATTATTTTTACATTTAGCTTAGGAAGTAAACATAAGAGTTTCAACATCCAATGACTTCATCTACACTGCTCTGCTCATGTACCACTGAGATCACTTCACTGCATGACTCCTGTTTCTAGTTCAAGCAACAGAAATCTTGGAGTTATTACTGTATTAAGCATTTCTGTAATAAGCCTTCTCTTGATTTGTTACAAATATGTCATTTGCATATTATTAGCAAACTGAATTCAAGTTTTGCCTGCAAACATACTAGAGAATTTCTTTGATCTTAGAGTCATGTCAATAACATTAGAATACTAAAATGTGGTTGTGAGTTCTTCAGATGCCCTGCCAAACCACCCATTGAAAAATGTTAATATAATCAAACCAGAAACCAAGAGACAGATTTTGCATAACTGAAAAGAACTACTAGATATTAGAAGAATTTTTGGAATGTATTAGTTATGACAATCAAGGTTCCAATGCAATGTGTATATAGTGGTTTTATCTAGGATCGTTTCTCTTTGCACAAATAATCAAAATACTTGTTTCCTGAAAAAGATGGGTGCCTCGCAGATACTTATATACAGCAACTTAATAAAGGTTAGTATCACTGATCTGAAGAAAGAAGAGATTTTCTAGGCTGAAACCTTTAAGCCGTGCTTCATTTACAAAAGCATTACCATAAAAGAAATACCAGGTTTATATGTGACAGTTCAGTCTGTGTAGCAGGTACAGGTATTCAGTGCATTAACTTAAGACTTATTTGAGCCCATGATTCATGCAGAGTATTTGAAAAAAAAAAAAAAAAAAAAAAAAGCATTAGATTAAAAACTTGCATTCAAAAGCATGATTCTAAAATGTTCAGCAAAAGATGGCACTGGCACACAAAGCATATCTTCTATTTTACACTAGTCACACTCATAAGCTGCCTCAGGTTAAGCTCTCCTGGTATTGATACTCTGATAGAAAGCTACAGTAGGTAAGCTATATCTATTTCCTGATCATTTTTTGATAAAGCATTAAAGCATTTGTGTCAGTTTACCCTGAAGTTTTTTGTAGACAAGACAGCTCTAAGCCCTACCCAGTGACATGCATTGTGAAATTAAGCATTATAATAGAAAGAACATGAATGCACACCTTGCACGTTCCTGCTTTTCCACCTTCAACGGCTTTTTATTGTCTTCCAGTTTACTTTTATCTTTCTGTGTGTAGGGTCCAATTATAAAGGAGTTAAATGGAACTACATGTTTGGGTTGATTCATCCTGGCTCTCCGAGTGGCAAAGTCATCCTTTTCTAAATCAGGAACTTTGCTTGCTGCTTCATCTTCTGAACCAGAATCCTTCCCTTGATAACGTGTCATGAAGGGGTTTTCCCTGCGAAGGATGATGTCTGGGGTGCTTCCGTTGTCTTCACTTGTTTGCTTTTTACTGACACAGATCAAAATTAAAGAAAGCTCCTGGTGCACCAGGGAAGGAGAGGGGAGTGGCAACAGGCATCTCCAGGTCACAACACAAGCACAGTTAATCAAATGCGCTTCAAGCTGCTGTTAGACTTGGCAGAGACTTGTTATAAATAAAGTGAATCATTTACAGGTTACAAATCTACAAGGACTTCACACAGAAAATCAGCCATGTTGGACCTTTACTTATTTTAGCTATAGCTAGAAGAAACAGTAAGAACTAGTTTAGCATACAAGATGCACTGAATGCAGTACTGTGAATGGCATTATTAAACTTCTCAAACACCTCAAAGCAAAAAAAGATTCAATGCAAATACCCGATTCCCAGCCAACACTGCTGAATCCTGAAATACCAGGTTTTGGAACTTAGGCTGAGCTTATTTATTAATTATTTTATTTTTAAGATCTGAGTAATCTCTGAAGCTGCATGCCCATACATTGCTAACTGCTTTTTCTTCTCATACACATCCACACATAATTCTTCCCCTAACCACCCTCCCCTGCCCCCCTAAATAAGCCCTCAGCTCCCACGCTGATATACAATCGGGTGTTCAGTGTGCTAGCGATAACATTATTCTGGAGCACAGGGCCATCTGCCTTGCTCAGAAATTACACCACTACCTTGTTGCTACTGCAGATTACCACAAATACCCTTGACAGCTGGTGCCTAGAAAGACTAAGCTTATTGTAACTTGTAGCAGTCAATATTCTTAACTGAAGAGACAGATGGCAAGAGCTAGGTGACTCTCCTGTCTGAAACCAAAATTGTAATCACTGATATTTCGACTATTTCTCCAATTTCAAGAATTAGAATATTCCACAAAGCTATTTGGTATTTTGCAAATATCTCAACTCTCGCTCCAGATTTCCAACCCTCCATACTCAAGTACTGTCCAATCCCTTGGCTTCCATTCACAACAATATCTTCTACTTTTTTTCCCCTGTAAACCATGGCCAGTAGTTTACTTTGGATGTTGTCTCTGCAAACACAAAAATGAAGAGGCCTACAAGGTTATCTTCATGTTCAAATTTCACAGCTGAACAGGTATGTCACGTCACTCAATCCTAAATAATGAGTTACAAATACACTGCTGTAATGTGCTCAAATTCACTTTGTTTTGCACACTTGCAATACCGGAAGTACAAACTGACCACTGGGGAAAGAGGCTTAAATAATAGTTACAAAAAAAAAAAAAGTTTGCCTTTCAAGTTACGGTTGCCTATGAAATTTGGTTCACCCACTATGAAAGCTTTAGAGAAAATACACTAATCTAAGGTAGATGAACTATTCTTCTGAAAGTTTTAGGCACAAAAGAGAACAAGTACCAGTTATATGCACTTGGACTTGTTCTGCCAAGTAAGCCAGGGAATATGATTAAATTGATAAATCTTCCATTGGACTTTACTAGTCATTCCACTACCCTTCCTTTTTAAAACTAACAATTTGGAAACAATTTTCAGAACTCCAGACACACAAGATGTGTAAAATCACATAGTACTCCATTAAATCATGTTTACATTTACTTCTTAAGTGAAGATCTGAAGACGAATAATTATTTGTGTAGGTAGGTTGAGGGCATTCCTTCATGCTTTTAGTTTCTAAGATTAAGTGCAACCAAATGATTCTTTAGTAAATAACAAATGGATTTTTCCAGTCTCATGTCCACCAATGCTACAGAGCATTTTTAGCCACTTTTAGTGTTTTTAGCAACCAACAAATTGGGACTTAAAATTTGCAAAAAACAACAACTGTGAGTCACTGTAATGAGTAGCTGAACAACTTACAGCTTTTCCTATGTAACTAGACTTCCACAATAGTTTCTAGGTTAATAATATTTTCCATTCACTTACATTTTGTTTTTACCGGAGTCAGAGATAAGCTGTGACATTTTTGGGTCTCCTGAATCAGTGTGTGACAGTTCCAGAAGTACCTTTAAGGGTCAACTTGCAATAAAGAAAGCAGAGTGTAGTTGCGAAGCCTGCAGTGGGTCAGAATTCACTACAGATTGGCCAGTTGTGCTTGCGCACCCAGCTCCAGCCCTCACAGAAACACCACATGGTCCATGCTGATACAGCATCTGCTACCTTCCTGAGTGTCAGACCCTGGGTGTTTGTGCTCCATGGAACAGGGTCCCATATAGGCTTGTGGATACTTGTATTGCATGTCGGAATAATGAGAGGCTTTTGCATGCTTATGCACCATCAAAATTAGAGTCCACATTCCTTTTGCAAAGAATGTGTCAAAAACTCTTGATTTTGTTCACGTTTCTCTCCTTCCCTCCCCTTCTCCGTCATCTATAAGTTCTCCTCTTTTTAAGGAGTCTCTGAATCTGATCCGTATCTTTCAGATACAATAGTGTAAATAAGAGACAGATCCACAGCCAAGCATGGAGAATCATATGGCAACAAAACATTGTGTTATAAAGAGATGACACACTCCTTTGGGAAGGATGAATGCCTTTTGGCATGCATTTGTTGATTGAGTCCTTTCCTACAAAGTGCTACAGAAATGGAGATAAGTACTTAGATTCTGAGCAAACAATGTATTTGCATACAAGTTCAAGTTCTTCCTGTGCTGAACCCAGAAACATCCCCGCTGAGTTTCAGCTTAGGGAACAATTAGATGGCTCCTAGAACACAAAGTCACAGCCGGTGTCATCTAGAAGTCAAAAAGTTGAGAGGAAAATGCCTGTAAACAACTCAGAACAAGTGGAAAACAACTGAGCACCTCAAGTGAAAAAAAGAGAAGCTGACATTGTAGAAAGATGTTGGAAGAGCAAAAGGAAAAGGTCACAGTATAGAATTAAGAGAGACGGAGAACTATTCGGTGCCCTTAGTGCACAGAAATTTGAATTTGATGCCAAAAAGATAGAAATTGAGCAGTTCAAAGAAGAGGGAATAAGAATGAGACGTTAAGAAAGGTGATCAAGCCCTCTGCTGTGTCCTCAAGTATCACCACTCAATTCTTCCCTTTCCCTCACTTGTTAGTCTTCCATTTTCACAAACATATCCTTGTTCTTTCCAAACCTCTGTCCCTCTCCAGTACGTTTTCTACAGTCCCCGGGAACAGGCTTCTACTTCACTACAGTGAAGCCTGGGCTGCCAAGCTCTGCTCTTGACTCTCGGCTTGGGTAGAAAACCAGTGGCTCCTCCTTCTTTCTCCAAGCTGCCGAATTCCAGGATTTGCTTTTCCTGAGAACATGCTTGTTATACCTGCTCTTTCTTCCTTCAACCGAGACAGAACAATGGACTATCCGAAGAAAGAGATCAATTCTATGCCAAAGAGACCCAAACATTTGCATACATGCACTTCTTACTCGGAGAAGAAGAAAGAGGATCAAATGCAGGGTTGGAAAAGTGGTTCTCAACTAATATGGCGCACATCCTCCTGATGCAAATGCAAATAGTGCTTTTTGCTGTGTGCAGAACTGCTAAACATGAGCTAATGCTACAGATCACCTTGAACAACACAGACTTGGACTTCGAAGTCTACTGGTTTATAGATTCCACATCAACTGGCACACTAACTGAGCCACTAATTTATAATTTAGTGAGGGACTAATTTATAATTTACACTTACTCCTTATTAGTATTTGTCTTTGTAAGTGGTAGACCACAACCACATGCAAATACTGGCTCTTGACAGCTTCTGAGTGACCAAAGAAAAGGATGTATGACTATATGACATGCATAAGGCTGCAGACAAGCTTAATTGTATCTACAAACAAGCTGTATAACTTATGAGCTGTACTTTCAACTACTGCTACACTCCAAAGCCCAGATTGTAGACCAGCATCTGCTAAACTACTCACTGTCAGGGTTTCACCCCATGTTTCACCAGTTTGGATCTCAGGAAATTGCCTCTATCAGAATAGAAATGTGATGAAGATTTTCCTCAATAATTCGAAAGAAAATGTTTCAGATGGGAGGACACTTGGATACTCACCCTTTAGCTAAATCATTTTCATCATTTGTTAGAGCATAGCCCTTGGACATGCTAAAACTCTGTTTATGCAGGCCATCCCCATGAGGATTTGACATCAGATCATGAAAAGGCATGGGTAGTGAGCCTAGCCATCATTCAGCTATTCAGTTAAAGAACAGGAAACAACCAAATTGAACTACATCCAAAAATAAATAATGCAGGTAATAAGTGAATAACTACTGATACTCTATGCCAAAGCCAGTCAAATCATGATTGCTGAACTATGCGTCCATGCTTTAACTAGTACATGTATTAACAAGCACTGTACTTTTACAGTTCCTGCCTTTAAAAATAAATGCAACATTTATTAACACAGCTAAAAACATTAACCACATTAGAAGTGTGAGTCAGTAAATTAAAACATTGCATTGCCAGCAAGTATGTCTATGAAACTTCTGCCCAAGGAAAGCATTTTCAATATACATTTACGTTTGTTTTTTTAATTAAATGCAAGAAAGCATTAAGTAGAAAGTGACAAGTAGTTTGTGTAGCAGTTTCCTTGGTGTTTGTTTACATTATGCTGTAACATAATTCAACCACTCAACACAAACACAGTTAGCATCAAACAACTCTTCAATGCACTACTGCCACATCACAAGCTTTTCCATACCAATACCTTCACTAAAAGGCTAGCCACTGTGAGTGCTTAGCACGCTGGATTTTTGTTAGGAGAAGTAAAACTGCAATGGATTGAGGAAGCCCACACTACAGCCAATCCTAAAAATGTGAAGCGTGCACAAATTCCCACACTGTTGGGCTAACCTGCCATAGCGCTGGGCAGCTGACATGACCTTAATGCCAGCTTGTTCAAGTCTTCTTAATTTTCTGATCTCTGCTTCATCTTTTCCCTTGAGTGATGTTGTTTCTTTTACACTACATGAAGGAGACTGGTCTATGGAATTTGCTTCATTTTGATTCAAATCTGCTTGTATTTTAACAGGGCTTTCCTCAGGAGCCATGGAGCCCATTTTCTCCTTTTCACACAGTCCTGATGTTTCACTTTGTTCTTCTTCTATGGTTTCAGGTTTGCTAATGAATTATACATACAAGGTAGTTTAATGCATGTTGTGCCTGGTACATAGATTAGCAAATTCAGTTTCTATCAAGAAATCAAGCAATATTCTGATGAATGAGGCAGGAAGATGATAATGCTCTTTACCAGAAGTTGCTCTACGGCCTAATCAGAAGTGAAATATCAGTTGACAAAAACAGCAGGCAGAAGCATACAGTCACAGTTACATAAACCATATCAATGTTTAAGATACAACAAACAAATCAATTAAAAAAAACCCCACAGCACGAACATTACTTATTTTGATTAGATACATCAAATATTACTTATCAGTATCATCTGGTATTGAGCAACTGTCTTGAGAACTGAAACAGGTTATCCACAATATTTTCATCCAGCCTTGAGTTTGAGATCACAATCATGATATTCACTGTAAACAATATCTTGTCAAACACAAGTTATACAGTACATTGTACAGTAAAATATTGACATCGAGACAAGGATTTTTCACTCTTTGCTTTTCTACCGTCTTCACTAATTGCTACAATTTATCAGTACCATCTCAGGAAGAGATTTATTACAGTGCAAGGAACTTAACATATCTTGTGAAAAGGCAACAAATTGGCTAAGGGTTAAACCATCATCACCAAGGAAGGGAGAAGTTGAACAGGCCAGTCTTACCTGAAAGGTCTGTCTCCAAGTGGTGAAGTTGCAGTGCTCCAGCTCTTTCGATACTCTTCTCGTTCAGCTTTCTTTTTCCGAAGTGGAGCAGGTACATAGAAAGTCTGATTGCTCTTGTTTGGGAGGTACTGGTTAAAAGGCACAGCTGATTTAGGTTCACCGTGTGAGGTCCGCCTCGCCAACATATCATCTTTTTTCACATCTGGCATCTTTCTGTGTGGCAGGTCAGTTTCTGAGTCACTTCCTCTCCCTAGTGAGGAAGGAGAAAATAATCATTCTTCTCTTCTTTTCCATCTAGGTTTTTAAAAAATCATAAATCAGAGGAGATGTCAACAAAAAAAAAATGACAGCATGTGAGCACCAATAATTGAAGTTCTTTTTATCTGTGCTTGCATTTTAAAATCAGCTAGTGAAGGTAGAAGCTGCAGTACCTACATACCCCTGAAAAACTTCAGCCACAGGTCACCATGCAGGATATTCCAACTTACTCTGGGTCACATTAGTCCAGATCTGTTACTCACACAGGACACTTAGAGCAGCTTACCTGACTTATGTCCAACTGACTCCTGGCAGCACGTATGGGTACACCTGACCTGGTTCACTCTCTTGAATCTAGACTTACAATTCCGTATCCCAAGCTCAAACACCCTGCATCACCACAATGGCAGGGATCTGTGGATGTTTCTGCAGACATGTATTAACTGCACTTTAAATGCGCACAGCATCATCCTAGATCAAAATTTTAGAATAAGCATCAGCTGCTACAGATCAGAAGACTCAGGTGGTCTGTCTCTAGTCTCAACTGGTTAGTCAGTCCAGTGCAAAAACAGAGAGACTTCATCCTCAGAAAGCTGTAGAGTTTGTGGGTTAGAGCAGCACTGCGAAGACTGAATAATACTTGTTGACAAGGAAAACAGGTGAGAGAAAAATAAAGAGTTGCAGAGAATAAGATGGGAGATGAACAGAACTCAGAGATTATTTTGTACAAATGAAGTAAGCTTCCCGATATTCACAACCCACTTAAAAACTGTATTCACAAAGGTGAGGAAAATGGTTTTTCAGCTTGAAAATACAGTTGCAAATGGAACTCCCCAAGGGTAGGGCAAATATGTTAAAGAGCATTTCCAGTGGAACTGCCCTCACAGACATTTTGGAAAGTACTTTGTAGATATTCACTAGATTCCCTGCACAATCATGAGCCTTTTAAAGTAATTCACAAACAAGCTGTACAAATAGTTCTCTCCCAGAAGTGCAACTTCATCACAGGCCCTCATTTGAAGACTGAAAGTGAGTGAAATGCACAGCCAATTCTCCCACCAGCATTCAAACGCTCTCCCAGCTTTGGAGTGCTGGCTCTCTGGCAATTGGCCCCTTGGCAACACTTGCATATGCAATAGCTGCTCTCCCTGCCTGGGGAGAGGGGGAAGCCACCCAGACTGTGTCCTCTTGCTAATTCACTGTGCTAATAAATTACTAGCTAATTCACTGAGCTACCTCATGAAAAACTGAAAACAATGAAGTCATAAAAATCACAAGTAGCTTGCATGTAATTCAAAGCAGGGTGAAGGAATAGAGGTCTAAATATGGCAGGAATGTTATTTGCAAAGAGCTTTTACAGCAGATTTCATGATTCAGTGTTTGCATGGAGAGAGATGAAGAAGGAAAGGGAACAGTAAAACAAGACAAGACGACACAATGGAAAACAACTAGAAAGACAAAATTCACAATGTACTTTTTGTCAGAAAGGTTTTGCTTGGACAGTTTTGGTTAAGAGCATATGACAGCTAGCACTGTGATTGGCAGCCTCTGCCTATGTCTAAGAAGAAATCGGAGACAGCCACAAAATCACAAACGTCTGAGGGCAGCAAAGATTTGAAGAGCTGTAATACCATTAGATTAAGCAGGGCCATAGAGGACCTAGAAGTAGGTGAGAAGATCCCTTCACATTATTTGCTATTCTGTTTACTCTTTCTTTTGGTGTTTATTTTTGTATTGCATGAAAACTAGTCTTGAAGAAGCGGACAGAAATGCTGGAATAGATAATCACAGTAGCAGACAAATAAAAAGAGATTCCTCTTCCTCATTAGCTGTGTGCCTACAAGCATATCCACGCTTGGTACTTCAAAGGAAAGCAGCTTATTTAATTATTCATCTTTTACTCATAAAATTATTTTCAGCTGAGATTTGAAAGAAAAAAAAAATCATCCCTTTAAGCCAGAGCACTCAGTAGAAGATGCAGCTGTGCTTTACATTTATAACATTCATTTTGTTCTTCTGCATTTCCAAGCAGAAGAAGCAGCCAGTTTCCACAGCCCATAACAAGCAGTTATATACTACAGATTTGCACACAACAGTGTGTCAAGGGACCTACATGAGTTCATAAGAGGCACTGTGCACAACTGCCAGCCACGCAAAAGATTTATATGCTCCTGGATACATCAGTGACTCTGGAGCAGGTCAGATTGCAGTTCTACTGATTTTAACACACTGTTCTGCTCTGTCACTAGTCTTGTTTCTTTTTGTCAAGTGACAGAGGCCACGTAGGACACCAGAGCAGTACCTGAACAGAGATGCTGATCACAAGTGGCAACAGGGAAGGTGGTACTACTTAACGCTTCTAGCTTAGCTCATCACTGCTTTACAATCACTTACATGATCTCCATCCATTTTTTTTCTAGGAGTACAAGGTATCATAATTTCATTTTACTTCCTATTCTTAGGTTTATAAAGATCCTATCTGCGAAAAGCAAAGTGAAGAGTATCTTTTCCTCCCTCCAGCTTTGCATATATAGTATTTCTATCAACAAACATATGCAGCTGAGTGAAACACTGGCCTGTTGGGGCTGCAAGGGAGAGGTTAGATAGAAAAGAGGTCAGCCAAGCGACACCTCAGCTGCAGCTCTTGGAAGAGACAGCTGTGAAGTCATGGCAGCAGCAAGTAGGGAAAATGCGATGCATTAGAAAGAGTCTTCACAATAAGCCATACACATGCATGCTACATCTGCATGCACCCCCAGTCCGGAGATGGTTAAAGATGAATTTTTAAGAACAAGCTCTGTACGCTTGCATCTTATCTTGTGATTGTTATGGACTCAAGAATGTGACAAGACAGTATGTCTTAGCTACAGCAACAAGCAACCAAAAAACCTTACAAAAATCTGCTAACACAGCAGAAGTTCATTGGAAGCAGTTTCAGGAGGGGTGTAACAGGCTGCCCAGCAGCTCCCAACAGGCAGGGAAGAAGTCAGAAGGAAGCAACGCTTTCAATTAGGACAAGCAAGGTGCTCCTATTTGCCAACAACACACTTTTGTTTAGGAAGGCAGAAAAATGGTTTCTAACATGGAGACTGAATTCAGTTCTGTGTCTGAGGGGTCACAGGCTTTTTCAAGCCATCAGTCCCAGTGGCTGGTTCTGGATGGCTGTCCAGCAACAGTCACATAACACATGCCACTCAAAACAGCTGAGCAGCAGAATGTAACCATACTTTCCCCATAGCTCCTTTACAACCCATCTGTGTTACTGGCTCTCCCTGCCAACTTTTCGGTTTTAAGGAGTTCCCCATCACCTCAGGAAATCTCTCAGGCATCCGGTTATGATTAGCACCAGTTTCCTTCACACTGCCAAAAGCAGTATGAACATCTGGTTCTTACCAAAATATCTTTTTGACCTTCCTTTTTTATTAAATTAATAACATTACTAAGGAGAAGTGATTCATGCATTGAATATAACTTCATCTGATGATGTTCAACTTACTCATTCGTTCACCATAAATGCAATCAAGCAGATGGAGTCTGAATCAAGCGTCCTTTGTTCTGACCTAGAATCCTGCTCAACGCAGGCAACTTGAGTGCATGCTCTACACCTGCCTCTACAATACCCTTCCCCACATTGCATGCTGTATTTGCAAGCCTCAGGAAGCATCTGGGAATCAAACAAGAAAGATGGAGAACCAGCATATCACCTGCCAGGCAAGAGCTGGACTCAAAGGGGTACAGATATGGCCACAGCTCTGATGCTGGGAGCTGTTCAGTTGCCCAGTTTTCTAAATATCATGAAAGCTCACATGGCACTTGGTGGCATGTTTTATATCAGACTTCAAAGCTCAGACAAGTATCAGACATTTCCAAGATATTTCTAGGTCATTTATCTGTCTAGGATTTATTTAGGCAACATTTTATTCGCTTCATTATTTCCCCTGTTCCTGCACTTTTATTTCTTGCTCCAGCCTAGCTTAAAAGTTAAAATGAGTCTGCATAACATCCTCTTACACCATAACCCAGAAAAGCACTATCCCAATAATAAAATTACACTGCAATGATGTAACTCATTTTCCAAAACTCTGCTATCCAAATTGAGGCAGACTTCAAGTTAGCTGTTGGCAAAGTCATCCGAACCTCGGGGAGCACAAATCAGCATTCACAGTGAAGCTCTCCTGCAGGATTAGCGCAATTCAGACGCTGTGCCCAGCTTCTGAAAGGCACATTTACTCCAGAGACAACGCATGCCTCGTGGCGACAAGTACTCACCATCACTGCTTCCCCTGAGCACTACATCTGGGGATGGTGTCTGCTGTGAGCGGGAGCCAAAGGAGTCCAGACTGTCAAAGGAATCATCTCTTCCGTGGCGCGGGGGGGAGAGGGAATCACTGCGCTCCGAGTCCCAGCAGTCTATGTAGCCGCTGTCGCGAATGCTGCGCTTTGGGCTCTCAATATCCTCTGTTTCCTAAATGAAGTACAGTAGGTACCTCTTCAGAAAGAAGCCACTGACATACCAATGAGACTCATTACACATCAGATAACGCAGCATCTTCCAAATAAAAACCTCTTCACCTGAAAAAGATTTCCTTGCTTTCTGTCCCTTTCCCCTTGAAAACAGAAGTGCAAGCTTGCAATAAACCCAATTTTATGCTAATTAACAGCCAAGTATGCATATTAGATTAGATCTATAAGCTGTGAAAAAGTTGCAACAACCAAGTCAATAAAGTGATCAAAACCAAGAGAAACCTGAAACGTGACTTGTCGTTCATAGTCCATAGCAGCAACAAAAGTACTACAATTCTAACATCATGCCTGCATCAGGTTTAAGTCTGTTGCTTTGCAAAGGATTCCCCCTCCCCTTGCCTATCTATTGTATCTGGCTGGGACACCAGCAGACAGCATTTGTTGTTGCTGCTTCAGCTCAGCAAAATAATGAAGCAGTGTGCCCCAGCCTCCCTCTACCTTGAAGAGAAATTCCTGTTATGAAAGAGGGATGTCTTTCTGAAGCAATCAGCAATGAAAAATATGCAAAATGCTTTTCCTGATGCCTCAGAAGAATTCAGTTGTGCTCTTTACTCTTTGCCAGCTCCTGGCTCTGGGGGATATGAAAGCGCTTGTAGCTGACCCACATGTTCAGAGCAGTGAGAACAATGGTTGTCTTTGACAGCCCTGTGATTATAAATTCTTTCCAGTGCAAGCAGCACATACTAAAACACTGAAACTCCAGCAGAGGAAAAAGGTCAATAGAAGCCATCCTCACCCCTGTATTATAATAAATCCCTTGTTTTAGAGAGTGTCTTAACATTAATTACAATAGCACGGGCGGAGAAAAACAAAAATAACTTTTATTCAAAGATAAACCTGTTTTTTTTTTTTCCCTAGACAGTAAGCAAAGTCAAAAATGTGGGTGCCATTATCAGACTGACATTTTGTGACCCAAGGAGGTTGGAATGTGCTTTTTTTGTTGTTTCTCTTTCTCCTTCCAGAAGCACTTGAATATTAATTCCTAATTAAGAAGCACCCCCTGGTCACCACTCACTGGAGCACAAAAGCTACGTTCAGTTCAGCTCCCACCAGCCCTGACTGCCCGGGCATTACCCATCATTGGCACAGCCAATGACGAGATCAGCCTCAAACATCCCCATGTGCTCTGGCACCCCTGTGACAAAGCACATTTGCTGGAGAAGCGACTACAGGAGGAGAGCACTGCAGGAACACACAAACAGGAGGCTCGAGGACTGCAGAAAGCAGACTCACCATCCTGCAGACTTCTCAGGAAGAAGGCTCAATGAATGCCTATTATCACTATTACGCTGCCAAAATACCATGTTAAGGACAGCAGCAGACACCTAAGACCAAGCTAACCTGTGATAACATCAGTGAGTAACCTCATTGCAAACAAAATTAAAATATGTTCTAAAATAAAAACATATCTAACAAAGTAGTAATTGAACCCTATGTCATTTCCTTCCCCACTCCTGCCTAGCACATGGGTTAAAATACTGCCAGAAATGCCAGACAGCAAAGATTTGTATCCTAGAAATCTGCATGGGTTACACAGACCCAAGAACAAAACTAGAAATCCTATCAAACCCTGTTTGTGACATGATCCAAAATCCTTTTAAAATCCAAATTCCCTAAATCCCCTCGGCTCTTCATACCAATCAGCTATTCTCAGGCCTCAGGCACACTTCCATTTTCCCGAACTACTGTGTCTGAGTGACACAGAAATGCACAGCAGCCACAGGACTTAAACTCAGGCAAAAAAGCCCCGTCCTGTGCTTGCTATCTCCCAGAGTTTGAAAACAGTCCAATTGTGAACTAATGAGTTCTGCAGGCCTTTCTTTCAAAAGCCTGTTTATGTTAATTCCGCATGCAGCTCACCAGGAATTAGGAGGCAGGCACCACGATGGTATCCTAGACTTCTGCAAACACGTCCTTTATGCCTTCCCCTTGGCAAACATCCCTCCCAGCCAAATGCTGTCTCACAAATGGGTGCTTGTCCTGCCCTGAAAGAACGTCATCTCCCAGATGTTGTCAGTGGGAAAAAGAAAGTGGTTATCTGCAGGACTGATAGCTCAGAACAGCTCATTGCTTTTCACCTTATCGAATTAAAAACATAGTATGTCACCATACTATGGCAACGGTATAGCACGTCATTTTGCAGTAGCAGAAGGGTGGCTGTCCAATAGAAGATATATTTCTGCAGGAAATTCCACCCCCCGAATATAATCAGAAGCTATGAATGTTTTGTCATTGGGAATTTCCAGTTTAAAACTAACAGAGACACATATCCAAATAGTTAATGAAATTAAAAACAGAGCAGTACGAATAAAATTAGAAATGAATAGTCTTTTCAGGAGGGGAAGTAGAAAAAGATTAATCCAAGACAACTTACATCTAGCTGTCTTTTGATTTCCTTATTTAAAAAGGAGAGCAGAGGGGATTTATAGTGGAAGAACCAAACCAGACTGAATTTATGGTAGATTTAATTATTAAATTCTGTGCAAAAAATTGCCTGTAGAGAATGTGATAAAGTGTCTTTTCAGCACTCAAGCTCAGCTATAAAGAACATCAGAGTGTTACACAGCATGATTAACATGTTCCATTTTACAACCAAATCCTCTTCAAATTTAGAAAGAGAAAAGGCCACGACAGCTGATACGGGGTACCGCAGGGGAACAGGAGCAGAGCTCAATATGAGTTGCCAGTGACCCTCATTACCAGCACCAGCTGAACAGACTTTTCAGGATGGTGAAATGCTCTGTTTTTACATTACAGGAGTATGTAGCTTTCAGCTTTTATGAGATCTCTGCTCTGCTCCCAGTTCCAACATCTGCAACAAATCAAGTCCCAGTCTCTTGCTTTGTCTTCAACCTGCAGGCTCTGCCCTGCTTGCCAGGCACTCTGCTGTGAGCTCTGCTGAGATCTCTTCCTCTGGAGTCCTGTGCCTTTGTCCCACCAAATGCCCCTTCAGATGATTTGTTAGATGAGTAAAAATGACATGGAAAAAAAGGAGCCTCATGTTGTCGATCAAATATTAAAAGATAAACTGTAGCACCATGCTCCACTAACACTCCATCAACCTGCACTTTTTTCTGCCTTAGCTTTGGTGGTTATCTTTGTTTTGCCTTCCAGATTACAAACTTTGGAGTGGGGACTGCTCCTTCCTGCATCGAGCAGAAAACAACTCAAGTGTTAGCTCAATTTCTTTTGTGCTTAGTCTCAGTTGTACTGCTCCTGTTTTGCGAAGTCTGGAGTGATTAGTGAAGGCCCTTTCAAATGAAGACCAAAACAAACCTGTACAGAGAAAGAGAAATGTTTCTTTTCCTTCACATTGCTCTGTGCTCACAAACAGAGACGTTATCAATCTGAGAGCCTCCTGACACTAGAATGTAGAAAATGTAAAAACTGATATCAATCAGCCAAATATCTCTTCCTGTCCAGGGGCAGCCCAGTGCCAGCCCTCTGAAATCCAAGAGCAAGGATCTGCAGCTGGTGCAGATGCAGGAGTTCAGAGTTCGGTGATGACAATGTGAAAATAGTCTCCCATGGTCCCCAAACCTGTGGGATGGGAAGGAAGTGGCAGGCAGGAAGCTGTCTGAGGACCGGAGAAAGTACCTGCATGCTACTTCATGAGCTGTATGTCCAACATATGTAACATCAGGACCAGGTGTCTGCTGCTTGCTGCTTCCAATCCCAGAAAATGCATAAATGGATGCCAATGCCAACCACTGCTGAGGCTGTATCCCATAGCGAGGCTGCAGGCATGCTGTAGGGCTCAGCCATAAGTCCCCAGATCACTCTACAGCAACACCAACTTTTCTTCTCCAACAGAGCTCAGCTCATCATAAGCCACCAAATATGTTTTCAGTCAGAATTTAGGGTCTGCCAAAACACAGGTTTACCATAACCATGCCCTTTGTAAAGCATAATTTCTTCCTTCTACCCTTCAGCTTTATTTAGATACTTTGGTTTGATGCTTTATGTTACAACTTAAAAAAGAAAGAGCTGTCTGAGAATGAATGTTTTAAAGAAAATAAATCTCTTCTCTGCAAAGTCCCACCAGCCTACTTTTGAGTCTCAGCTCTTCTAGCTAAAGCTCTATGTCATAAATGAAAATAATTCAAACCAAAAAAACTGTGGAAATGAAGATGACAGAGCCAGATGACAATTCTCAAGCCCTGTTTCACATCAACTGCTGCATCATTAATATCACCACAAAGCTGGCTGCCAAAGAAAGTCATGTTTATGGCTTGGTACAATCAGAAACATTTTCAAAGGAGGTGGGGGTTTACAAGTAATTTGTACTCAAATCCACCACTTCTCTTACGTTTAGCAACAAACATGTTATTTATGGGAGTAATCCTTTGAACTAAATTTTTATTCCCAAAACATAACAAAAAGATAGATACCTTTCTCATTTGTGCCAGTAAACCTTCAAACTCCTTCAGGTTCAGGGTTGATCCACTATATGATGTGCAGCTGTTTGCTGCTTTTCCTAGCCAATAAATGGTGACTAATACCTGTAGAAGTTAATAAGAATTAATTGAAGCCATCTTCACAGTTACTTAACTTAATTTACTTCCCTTAAGCATTTCTCATTTATTCTAAACTGTCCAGTAGCACAAGACTTTGTTATAAATCTCAGTTGAAAGGGAAGAACCTGTAGATGATTAGGCATAAACACATCAGGCAACTACGCAAATTTAATCAGGCCAGCAGAAGATGTAACT
Source organism: Centrocercus urophasianus (assembly GCF_019232065.1). NCBI lineage: Eukaryota > Metazoa > Chordata > Aves > Galliformes > Phasianidae > Centrocercus > Centrocercus urophasianus. The sequence continues at coordinate 21,787,816 of NW_024884475.1, read as the reverse complement.
TAATACATTACATTCCTGGTATTTCTCATAAAAAATGGTCCTGTCATGTCTGCCTGGAAAATAAACAGCAAAAATAAATCTGAATAGAAAAACCAGGCAAGAAATTTGAAACTGTCCAGAAAAGACATTTGCAAATATGCCTATTTGTACATGCAACAGGAAAAAACCAAACACCTAAAGAGTACCTGTACTAGTGGTTGTTAATTTACTTACAACTAATGGAATAAATAGAACATCTGAAATGTATTTCTACCCATTTCAAGGAAATAAAAGGTAGTTCAATTTTAATCATCTTAATGTACTTTACCAGATGATATGGGAACATTTACTTCCAGTATTCTGCTATCTTAAGAAAAGCTCAGTGCAAGATTAATCAAAGGCCATGAACATCTGATTGTTTCTAATATACTAAATGGGAAAGAGTTCATGGTTTCATTCAAGTTCTGACTTTATTTCTATCCATAAAACAAGAGTCACTTCAAAACCAGCAGAGAAGAAATGCCAAGAATTGCACTTTCAAATGTTTATGTACTCTCTCTCCTTTAGGCAGCAAAAGAAATCCGATCTGAACTGAACATCAGTGCATCAGATCAGTGCAGCAATTGTTTTAGGGAAGAAGACATTAAGGTGCCTAGGATGGTCAAACTCAGCACCTCCAAAAGCAGTGACGTTTATGTCATGCAAGGAAAGCAAACCGTTCTATGGACCCACATGTGTCTGCAGTTATCAGGCAGCAATATCTTTAACAGAACCTGTGAAACAGCAATTTGAACTGGAAACTGCTCATCAAAATTACTTCAGGTCACTGTTTTGGATTGGTTAAAAATGTCTAACACCTCAGAACTTACAGCATTTTCTCATATAATGCTCATTATTTTTGCCTATTCCATGGCATGGCAAAGCATTTAACTGCAGAATAAACAGGAAATATTTTGGTGTGGAAAGCTGGTGCAACCAATACTAAACTGTAATTGTCTGTAACAATTGCTATTAATAATCTTCCAAAAACTGAATAAACTGAAATACAGTATTTTAAGTACTGACAGGTCTGTATAATGTATACTACAAAACATGGTATGAAAGGGATGTAAGACAACCTGAGGGGATGCAGTGACAGGTACTGTTCTTTCCTAAAACATGCAACCAAATTCCTTCAGTATTTCCTCCTCAGTCACATTTACTAGACTTCTGATTGCCCTTTTTTCATCCAACTTTCTCTAACGTCCCCATTTCTTATTCAAGTCCCACACAGCGCTGCAGCTGAGGCCCTGCTAGACAGCACTGAGTATCATGCAAATTGCCCGTTGGAAAACACAGCCATGGTACACTGTATAAATAATACACATACCATGAAATTGCAGAATAAATTTTTTAATACAGTTCAAAGTTTGGGTTTTTTTTTCTTCTCATTTTAAGAAGTGCATACATGGTGACACTACTGTCACGAGGAAAACGAGGTAGTTTTGCCAATACTTTTTTTTGGTTTTTTTAGTCTTTTGAGGGGAAAAAAAGTATTTGAACTGTTTTCATTCAACAAACACCATTCAACATAGAACAGCAAATTTATGTAATATCTCTTATAGTATGTGTTCTCAAGTGAAAACACTTGCAAACCTCATATTATAGCAACGAGGAAGCTGTCCAGTTCATTTGGCTGCTCAGTACTCTGGTGAAAGTTGTGGTATTTCTATTTCTTTCTGCTAGCATTTGATCACTCTCTTCTGTTCTTATCTGTGGCTTTTTCCCCCCAAATAATGTCATATTTGCGAGCAATTCTGATTGGCTGCCAGCCGAGACTGCATTTAATTTATGTGCACCTGGAAAATATACACTGAAAGTATATGCTGTCCACAAACACATTTTAGAGGACAATTTTGGAACTTTACCTTTATACAAATACGTACAGCCAGTGCCCATAAGGGTGCTAAAATGGCAAAGCTAAACTCTTCTCCTATAACTTGGTGTGTTAGATGCAGAAGATACTACTTAAATATTGGTGGGAAAGACTATTCTTCTTTTGTTTTTCTTCTTCTTTTACCTGCAGTCATGAGTACTGGCTTGAAAAGTTATTAGGAAAAGGCCTTGGCATTTCTTAGCAGTCTATAGGGATATGAGCTAAATATAAAATTGAATTTATAGCAGTTTCTGTGCCTATAAAGAAGAGACAGCTTGTTAAGCTTTGGGAGAATAACTAACTCTGACTCTAACAAAGTTTAGCCATTTTCTTTTCTACCTAACAATTACAGAATCTATTATCATTACCATTAGTTCAAATCAACAATAAAGTTCGGTGGAATTAGCCTTTCTGGGAAAATATTAATTTGGAAGAATGGGAAAGCTAGTAAAGACTGGTGTGCAGATCTAACGACCATTTTGCTTCATTTAAAATATTTTGCACAAATTTCTTTTTATTCAGGTAATGCTGCAAGGACGTAGCCTCACGACTGAATCAGACCATTCTGGTGAAAGCCACAATGGACAGCACAGAGGTCAGATGGTTTGCTTCCTTATCTAACCAAAGATGGCTGCTCTGCCATAGCAGCTCTACCTAAGTTTCCAGTACAACCCAGTTAAGATTTGTATGCAGGAGGACATATCAGAAATACTCAACTATACTTGTTTTTTCTGACACAGAAAATCTAGCAGAGGTCAAATATAACCAACAAAAAAATAATCCAAGTCACATACTTACATTTTTCAGCTTCCTACTACAGTCAATGTTCCTGGTTGCACATGCACACACACACACAGAAAAAAAAAAAAAAAAGAAAAAAAATCAGAATGCAGACCCATTTTTCAAGAGCATGTATGCAGCAGATCATGTTTTCCCCAATAAAAGTCTGCAGAATGCTTCTGCTATCTAGAAAGACATGAAAGCTAAGAAGATGTTGTTCACACATTCATGTATTCATAACGTGGGAGTATTTTGTCACCATTATTTCAATCATTAAATGATACTTCTGGAAGTACAAAAAGAAAATGTGTTTGTAACAATCCCACAGTGAAGTAGGGCAGTGCCAAAAATATTTCTTTTAAACTGTGTTGTTGATTCATTCAAAAAAGACCAAAGTCCCCACTGCTAAAAACAACTTTGCAGTTATCCAGAAGTTAGATTTTGCTCAGTGATAAATCACGCAACTCGTATAGATTCTGAAAGCAACTGAACATGCATATGACTTCAAGGAAATCAATGAAATACAGCAGGTGTTTCTGAGGATACAAAGAACAAAGCAGGTAGATGAAGCAATAAAGATCCTGCCACAGACAGAACCTTTACAACAGAACCTGCTGCGTAAAGTACATTCTATGTTTTGAATGTACACTCTAGAACTCAGACTGGGCACCAGTTTTCATCAAAAAGAATGGAAGTTTGCAGAAACAATAAAGCAGAAAGTTTGCATAACCATAAGAAACAATTCAAAATCCAGCAGATGCTACTAGAAAAAAGGAAGAAAGAAAATGTGTACCGCTTTTAAGTGCTGAAAACAGAATATTTCTGATTTAGCACAGATTTTTTCCTTATTATTAAGTAATAGAATTGTCAGTTGCCTTCTATATAATATGATCCACCCCAGCATTAAATGTTACCTGACAAAAAACAAAAATACTTAACTTAAATCTGTGAGAATAACAAAAGCCTAAATATAGGCAAAACTAAAACCAAGAGTTTTTGATAACTTTTTTTAAGCCAAAATTTTATCAATGGATACATATATGGTAAGAAATATAAAACAGCCCTACTTTTTAAAATAAAATAGTGGAAAAAAGTCTTGTTTAACAAATCAGTATGAAATTCTTTGCAGCATTAGCTCATAACCTTTATAAGTTGAATGATCCAAAAAAAATAGATCTAATACATACTTCAATTAGCACCTATATGAAAAAAGTTAAAAATCATCATTACATTAATCATGTGCAATAATACAATTTTTACTGTGTTTAACAAAAATAACCCAAAAGTCTTCAAAGAGGGGAAAAAAATCACCTTCCTACTTTGAGATCTAGCTAGATGAAGACAGTCTTGAACGTGTTTCTTTGCAACAGTCATGGACTTGGCTTGTACACCTCACTCAGCTACTCAGTGTGAACTTGTACAGTCCTGGGAAAACATTTGGCTCATTTCCACAGCTGCTTTCTCTGAAGAGTTGATGAGGGAAAGATATCCATGCCAGTGAGCCACTTCACATCTCTTGAGCATCGCAGTCAGCTGTGGGATGAGGCAACTCTACAGTTTCTTATTCCTGGTGGGAAAGGTTTACGTGCGGGTAGGTCTCCCTGGAGCTGCTACCAGATGCTCTGCTATCCTCAACTCCTAAAGATGCAGCTTCTTATAAGGACCATTTATCTCTGGTTCTATCTGGAAATTAGGGACTATTTTGCAACTCTCTGCAGCCACTCACGGTCAATATTTCACAGGATGTCATGAAGAACATGGCAGTGTCACCAGATTTAGAACAAGGCTGGGAAAGCTCGCTGCAGACTCATTACATGGTTCTCTCTCAACGGCATATACCAGAGCCAGAAACTTGGAAGGGAACAAAAAGTAGGAGACTGTTCCTCAAAGTAAAGAAAGCGGCCAATGTGATTTTCAGAACCTTTGAATTTTCCCAGACAGTACTTGAACACCATGAAAACTTGCCCAGCTTTCAATGCCAGAGGGGAAAAAACTAGAATGCTGCTGAGATTTAGTAAATTGTTTCCATACACTTTTCTAAAATGAATATGTCTGACCAGGATTTCATTAGCAATCACTTTGGCCAAATGAAGTAAGATCATTCAATCAACTCTGCAGTATTTCCCTGTCTATAGAGCAATAACTTTTTTATATTACATGACAGATCTAAAAATGTTGTGAAAACACCTAGATAACAAGTATGTATCTTGTTAATTCTGTGAAGCAGTGTTGGGTGCTTGTTTTTGGGGCTGAGCAGTTTGACTGCCATTAGAATGAACTAGTAAAAAATACAATTTGATTTCTTCTGTTCCAACATGATAACAAAATCTTCCCTGAAAGGAACATTTTCTGTTTAAGGCCTCAATCTACGGCCATACAGACTATGACTAAAGACTGTTCTGTGCTACCTTCAGCAAGACCAGTAATTCCTTCTGTGCCAGTTTCACATCTGTCATTTACATGACTTCATAAATCAAATGTTGAAAATACAAGCATCTAACAAAGAGTGTACAAACCATTGCTAAATTGAACTAACTGAATTAGTTATTAAGAAGGAGAACCCCTTAGCATATATGTGGTAATCCATGTGGTAGAAGGCGTGTGGCTTTGGCAAGAATTATCTGAATCAGGGCATTTTCAATTCATACAGGTTAGACAGAAGTCCTCAGCCCTAATACTGTGTCACAACTTACTGTTCTTGGTAGAAAATAAACAAACCATTCTCATTGTCTGCATCTTGTAGAGTCTGAGAGGCCCATAAATGTCCTATAAGGCATCTTCAAAACAGTTATGCAACAACAGAGCAGAGATTTTTTTTTTTCCCCCAGTTACATAGTTTGTTAGTTGGATAGACAAAAAAATGCCATCAATTTAGACTCAGGAAACCACTTAAGTCCCATACAATCTCATTGTTTAAATTAAACCAGTATTTTAAAAGAGCTGTGGCTGCTTTCTCTGGGAAAAAATACAATAACCTTTAAAGAAAGGCTGCTGAAGAGAACAATGTATTATTCCCAGTGCTGAAGGTTTCAAAAACCTCAGCTTCCTATTTGCTTTATACAAATGACAGTTCCATATCCTCTTTGCCAGTTCTCAAATATTTACCATTTAACTGCATGCATGTGAGGTTATAACAGGCTAATCACAAACTGCTGTTGTACTTACTTGACAGCTACTCTGTTTGAGGTGTCCTGCAGGTCACCAGGATCAAACAGCTGAGATTCCTTAAGTCCCAGCTCTTTGCAGCCTCTTAAGAATAAGATGATATTATCCTGAAATGAGGCACACACACACAAAAACAGTTTTAACTTTTTTTCAGTTGCAAAGGTCATCTTATTAAACCAACATCTCCCCAATTCAGTAACAGCTCTCTAAGAGTCACATTGTTAGCTAGGTGAAGAAGCAAAGCCATTGCCAGTTACATAACTTAGGAAGTCAGTATAGGTTATGTTTGAAAACCAGACAAGTATTAAATAAAACTTTATTTTTTTTCCCCCCAAATATAACTGCAACAAAATTTGTTTTCTCTTTCCAAACCCAGATGTTGGCAATTTCTTTAAACAAAAAGGCCCTCCTAATTTCCTCACCTACTGCTGTAGGCTGTCAGCAGAATTTCAGAGTGTTACAAGCCAGAAAAGAAACAACTGGATTTCTAAAACAAGTGATTAAGGCAGATGTGGATCATCCACCACTTAAGCAAACAGTTCATAAAATGTGTTGTATGTCAATACAAACTCAAACCAGTTACTCCCATTACACGCAACTGCCCACTTGCCCCTCTGAGCTTAATCACCCACTGGAAACAGAGGTAGGTGGTCTCTCCACAAATAGATGCTTGAAGCTACACTTCAGACAGCCACCGCCTGTTAGCTGAAGTAACCCCTCCCTTTGCAGTACTGTTCATAGAGGAGTTACACTGTTAGAGTAAGCCCAATCTGATACAAACCACTTTGAAACCAAAGAGGGCTGATAACAGATGGGTTTGTGTGGAGGCGATCAAATCTGCTTGTGTGCACGTATGTCTACTATATATTTTATACTTACACATATGCATGTACACCACCACCCTTTTATAGAACCAGTGAAGCTTTTATATGCAAGATAAGTGCTTAAGATCAAGAGAACAAATTATTAGATATATGTGCTGCTCAATCGGCAGATGCAATGATAGATGGGCAGACAAGTGAAGCCTCAACACACAGCTTGGTATCCTTTAAGGCCTCTCATGTAGAAATTCCAATTGGAGGCATCCTGCCCTATGCACTGAGAGGAGGAGCACCATGTGCGTGGAGACACCTGAACAACAGAGAATTCCACTTCCATAGAAATGAGGAAGGAAAGGCCAGAAGATACCGGGTAGCTCTCAGTGTATTCAGCAGGAGACCAAAGCCCTCCCTATGCTGGGTGGAAGGCTTTGTCTGTGTGCCCCTGACACAGCCTGGCAGGGAGCAGCCATCAGCATGCTAATCGCGGGGATTCTGCATGCCAGCACTCTCACACACAAAGCTTGCTGTCACCAGCCACCCCACACAGAAATAAGGACTTAGAAATTTAGAGGAGTCCAAATCTCTCTTTCTTCCCTGGCTGAAACTTAACAGCTCTGGAACAAAGCCAGAGGGAAAGAAATAGCAGTTGAGAGAGCAGAAAGCCCATAACCTTGAGAGACAGCATCATTCATGACATGAAAAGATGCTTGTAAAATTCTCCATCTGGCTTGCTGTTTGCATTATAATTTTTCCACAGTATTTCCAACTGCAACATGAATAACTCTTGTGTTCAGCCTTTGAAGGCGGGCAGTTCTGGTCAGTTCCAAGTGGTGGGTGGAGCAATGTGTAAAACTAATAAAATGCAAAAGCCTTTAAAACAAAAGTTGCCAACAACATTTCCTAACAAAAATATACAGGACACACACAATACAGTAACCCAATAGGTTTAGAAAACAATCAAGGGAGGGGAAACTCCAGGGGTAACTAATTGTTACCATTTTTATGCCAGAAGTTCATATCCAAGTTATGATAAGCAGTAGCAAAAGTATCAGTCATTTGGCAGCCCTTTAGCTTGGACACACAGTCCTGCTGCTGATGAACAAATGTCCACTTCTCAAAAAAACCCCAAAACACAACAAAACAGTATCATAACCCTACGCCTGTTCTTGTACATGCTTACATTCTGATGGTCATCATAAAAACATTTGCCAACAGTCACTAGCACCATCACACAAACAGTTCCTTACACAGTTGGTGTTTTATTCTGGCATGAATAACCATGGATGTCAACAAGACGTGATCGGTGAGAACTGAAAGAAGTTTTTGCTTCTGTTAACAGTTTCAGAGTTTTTGTTAGTGATTCTAAAATTGGCAATTTATTTCCAAGGATTAAACAGTGACAACAAAAACTGCTTACAGGTGACAGATATTCAGGTCAAGCTTGCCTATCCCCAAGTCAAAATGTACCTCACAACACTGCAAAACTAAACATTTCCTGGCTTGCTTCAGTACAGTTGAAACCTGTATTTTGTATTTACATTGAGATGCTGGAGAACAACACTCCTAAACCACTGAAGAGTGAAAGGAGTCTTACCACTAACACTTAGCTCCTAGGAAGGCTTTTCTTTTTGGATTAGCACACAATTCACTGGCCAAGTCCTGGTTTCTTCAGTTCTCAGAAAATTCTGCTTACATCTTTTGAGAGAAATTATAGCTCCGTATCTGTGAGCTCTAACCACACATTTTTTGTAGTCCCTTATAAAGTAGCACCTCTTTGTTGCTGAAAAAGGAAAAGGGTGCTGCATACACAAGTAGCAGTGCATCTAAAACACTCTTACCTTAAATAAAGGACTGAAAACACACATCTAGTGTGTGTGTCCAGCTCCCTACAACTTGGCAAAGTTAAACAAGGCGTGCAAACAGGCCACAGAGCAAAGGCAAGGATTGCAGTCATCTGGCATGCCTCAGTTAGCAGGACTGTATCCTTTACAGTGGGCTCAGGAAGCAACACTCAGTGCCCCAAGAGGAAACGTGACCAAAACGAATTCTCTCCTACAAGGCAGTACCACATGATTCTCTCAATACACTAAAGGAAGGTGTCAGTGCCTTCCTCTCAGTGGTTCCTGGCTGCAGTGACAGAGATGGAGTAGATGAAGCATCAGTCACTTGGTCAGCACATCGCGCACTATGTGCCCTGGGGACCTGCAGCTGCCTCTGGCTTTGTGTAATTTGGGTTCATGACACTGTTCAGAGACTCCCTTATATCACCTTCTTCTGGTTTTGCCCTTGTACACCAAGTGGAAAAGCGAGCTTAAAGCCTAAGTTTCTTCCATTAATCGCACAAGATTTTAAAGCAGAAAAGTAGCTTTTATCTATGAAATTACCTCAAGCACAAAAGACAGGCTGATTACACAAGAGAAATGCTTCAGTGTGGTGACAGATAAAGGACACAAGCAGAGGATACACTGACAATAAAAACCAAATGCTTTGTGCTTGCCTAAGCAGAGTCCTGACAGTCACGATGAGGTCAGCACTTCATGCAGTGTCACTTACTTATAAGTACTGGAAATGCAAGAGTTATCAATTTTTTGCTGCCCTCAGTGTCAGAACAGAGAACAACCAATTGCAGGTAATGCATGCAGGATTGAAGGCAGAGGGACTGCACCTCCATGATGGTGGAAGGAGGGAGATTATAACACCTGCCATTTTGTTTGTGCTGTTCTTTAAAAGATGGATAACCTCAGTGCTGTGTTGGTGTGAAGGGACACGATCATTATACTGCATTAGGTAATTTTCCTAACACACAAAGTAGAGCACGAATCCTAAACCCTATAAAAGCCAGCAGAAATTGGCAGCTGTGTAGGACAGACACCCTGGAAAGCCACCACAAATTCACACAGTAGCACTGCCAGCACACAAGATAGTTTGAGCTAGTGAGAATCAAATATTCACAGCAGGCAAATTCCCTCCATAGGATCTGCTGATCAGATGCAATGGAAAACTGCTTGAATTTGGCCCACTTCCACGGCTTTCATCTGTCACAATAGTATACTATGTATTCTTGCTGTATCCACACTGCAAAATAGAACTGCAGCTTACTGCTGGGGAATGATCATTTGTCAGATGCACCACAACACAGCCCAGATGAGATGCACAGATAAATGCAGGGCAAACAAAAGAAAACCGAGCTATATGTCTGCACAGTGCACCGGCTGAAACGCCACATGCACACCACATCTGAGTGCTGGAGATATGATTAGCTGCCAGCAGCACTGCCCGGCTCAGTGGGACAGCTGCTGCCAAACAGGTGGCCTTCTTCATCCCTGGAATGTTGAAATTTTCTCTGCTCCAAAATAAATTGCAGATTTCTAAAAATATCCATCTCCAAACTGCTTTTCTGAGCAATTTCAAATTCAGGCTCCTAAGAGCCTCGTGTTTACTCTCAGCGTTTCTTCCTCATTCCCTCATGTCTCCATTTTATATAAATAATTAATGACGATCATTTATTTATGTAAAAGTGACGGATCTTGACGGATTCACGGGCTGAAACTAAACATACAAACACTTGATCCACATCCACCCAGCAGGAACTTTTACAAGAAAAAACAGGAATTTTTCATATATATAGAATCACAGAATCATTTGAGTTGGAAGGGACCATTACAGATTATCTAGTCCAACTCCCCTGAATATATTTTATTGTATACGGAGTATGGATGTACACTGCGCATACAGTAAAACAACACTTTCACCAAACACTTTTTTCTGTGATGGATTCCAAATCAGTAGATTGAAGCAACTTGATCACAGCCAGGACACATCCATTTAGGAACGTAGATAAAAGATAAAAGACTGCAGCAGAGCAGACCTGAAGGCAAACCCTATTGGGGCATTAAGGGGGGGTAACCCCCGACTCCTGCAAAGGATCCCAGCCTCACCTAGCCAAGATCAAACACAACATGAGGATAAAAGGAGAGAGGTGACCTTGGGAGCAGGGAGGGAAAGCAGAACTCACCAGCCCTGCTCCATGCCTCCTGACCTGCAGCAGCAACAGCCATGAGCCCGGGCTGAACAGCTGCCGTTTGTGAGCACTACAAAACCTCCACCCACCTCTGTTCATGTCTCAAATGCTCCAACAGAAATACTAAGAAATGCAGGCAGGACAAGAAGGAGCTGGCTCCTCTCCTTCCTGAGAGCAGCACTCCCCAGCACCCAGACAAAGAGAAAACAGCAGAAGGGCAAAGGAGAAAATGACTGCCGGGCTTGGAACCATGTGAGCCTCTATGAGAAAAAAATAGGCCCTGTGATGATTAGATTAAAACGACAAGAATAACACAGTGGTCAAAGATGAAGTTGCACTGTTCTGAAGGTGGGGCTGGAGAAGTAGCAGGGAAAAGAGCCAAGCGTGCCTGGAGAAGCAGCAGCAAGGAAGCCTGACCAGCAGCAGCTCTGAGGACTCAGCCAATGGGCAGTGAGGACTGTCCTGGCAGAGAACGAACACCAAGCCATCTCCTGCTCCTCTCTGGGCAGTTAGCAAGCAGGGGATGTGTCTCCTCCAAATTTGTAACCAAAATCCCCCAAAAGGAATAGCCACGCATAATGAAAGGCAAACACAAAAATACAAAATGGCACAGCAGGTCCAGGGCAGGCAGTGGAAACCTCATGCTGGGTACAGGGTGACCGAAACACATCGTGTATCTTATTTCTGCAGAGTTTAAACATGAGCAGTATGGTATGATGTATATGGAGGGAAGAAACTATGGATAGGAAAGGGAACATATAACAGGGAGGAAAAGAGGGTGAGAGAAGGGGGTCCATTTGAAAGAACAGGAGCGAGAACAGCCTCCAACTCAAGAGGCAAGAGCAAACCACATGGGAGTCAGAGGAGAGCATGCAGTATGAGCACAGGCCCTATGACTTCAATAATTAAGCAGGTCCTCAAATATTTCACTGCATCAGGTCATTATACCAAGGCACAAATAAAGCATGTAAACAAATAGGGGCTCAGTCAGCACCCTAGTCTTTGGGGGGAGAGAGCAATCAGATGATGCATAGTTCTTCAGATTTGCCAGACCCAAGATACACCCAGAGTAAGAGGGCTTTGTTTACAGCAATGAAGATTAGAGTTCAGGCAGGCAAGAAAAAAAATCCCTAATCATTTTCAGACTACTCGCTGGCTCTGATGCTGATGAAATCATAGCCACATGTCAGCATCCACCCTATCTTGGAGAAGAGGTGCATATCTGATGCCACACTTTATGGTAACAGCCATGCTAAGGCCAAGAAAGTGGACAAAATTTCCTTTTCCTCCCCCTCCATAGCTGTTTAGTACCAGATCATAGGGCTCAGTTTTTAAGTGTTTGGGCCTCATTTTCATGACTTCTGTTAGCCACCTTACACATTTTTGATAATAAACCTCACCAAAAACAGGGTTGAAAGCAAGCTCCTGTGCAGTGAAGTGCAGCCAAGCACTCCAAGGCTTCTTCTGAGAATTCAGCTTGCAAATGTCTTATGGGTAAAAATACCAGGATAGGGAAAACACCAAGAAAATAAAAGCATAAAGAACCAAAGCCTGGTTCTTTCTACTATGATTGAAAGGACTGTTATTTACCAGGCTCTGTTCTGGTTTTTGGGCTACGGAGTATATCAGTAGAAAATTTACTGCAGAGAGGGTTGGCCAGAGAAATACGAAAAAGAAGAGCATGAAAGAAACATCACAACAGCAACGTGCAAACCGAAGCTCAGCATCTATGGTGCATATCCCTTCTTACCAGCCTCCTGGCAATATTTGTGCTACCTGAAGGAGGGGGAAAAAAGTCAGAAATACAAATTCAACCTTCATTTTCACTCTTACATTTAGGTACTGCACTATGTGTGCCGGGAACATGGCTAACCTAAACACAGGTTTCATGAGCCTAGTGACACACTGCTTTCCTCTGCACGTCTTCTTGGGGAAACTGGACATTTGCCATTCTCAGTGCACCCATGGGGCAGCTCTCTCACGACTGCGCTCTACAAGAAAATGGGCAAGAAATTCACAGCTATAAAGAAAATGCTGGTTTCAATGTTTGATTTATTTGTGTGATTTAATGTCAGGACACAATGAATTATTAAGAAAAGTGCTCAGAATGTCAGTCTGCTCCAAAGATCTCAGAGGCAGTCATCCCTAAACAAACTACTTTGACTAAATTAAAATACACTGACTTTAAAACTAGAGCTATAAATCATAACAACTATTAAATCACAGTAAGAAAGCTTATCAATCTGCGTATGAAAAGAAGGAATTCATAGATGAATAAAGTTGAATTACCTCCTGAGTTACATACCCAAAAAGTTCACCCCTGGGAGTAATCTCAAGGAACACTGCTAACAGCTTATCCTCCAACACAAACACATCTTTTTACAGACAGCAATCAACTACAGTCAAATACTGCTGAACAAACCTTTACCTCTCCCGACTGCCAATCGTGTGCTAAGCCACAGCACAACAGATGTTTCTCAAAAGCTATTTATAAATGTGGTTCCTGCTAAGATGTTGTACTGCAGTAGTAATGAAGGTTAGTTACGTGAAACAAGTTCACGCACTAAATTTTTCTCCATGTTTGCCCTAAATATATTAGTAGATCTATTAAAAATACTGTATTTTCTCACAAAGTCAACCTCTCTTTCTCTGACTCCAAATTTCAAGTTACAGGGGATCATTTTATCACATTCGATATTTCAGGACACTGTTATCCAATGCCTGCTCTCTATATTTTGACTGTGGAGAAAATAACCTGATTTTCCAGGAAGAGGACTGTTGCCTACTTCATTGAACCATGACATCCAGCTTGTCACAGGTCATTTGAGATGCAGTAGGGCTAGTGGAAAAAGAAAACTAGGAAAAATCTGTGCATCATGAACCTCTCCACTTGACAAGGTGTGTCTGATTAATTACTTGACTAGCGAGATCTATCATCATTGAGTAATGAATTAGCATAAGTAACTTAAAGCACATCTGAAAAAATGCTTCTCAACTTGTCATCACTACAAAGACTGTTTTTAGTTTTTCTCTCTCCATAATCAAAGCAGATAGCAGGGACAAAAAGTGTGACTGGAAAGAAGCAACAGGAAGATTTAAACCTGACAATATTCTGAAACATGGGAACCTAATCAACCATACCAATTCAAGATGTTCTATGATTCTATAATACTGTGGTTACATACTCTACCCTTGTCATTTATGCACTGTCTTCCTATTCAGGCACAGAAGCACATCTCATTCAAGTCATACAGTCTTGGAAAATACAGGATTTTTATAAAAGTATGTGCATCTTGGTGGAGAAGGCTTTGCTGCATCTGTCTGTACTCAACTAGCTGAGCATATAACATTGGAAATCCATTGCCATTAAACTGCAGAAGTTTCATACAGTATATTTTTAAGCTTTGAAACTGCAAAGGTACATAAGAAACAGGTACTTAAAATAGAACAATTTGACGTGAAACTTCAGAAGGTGAATGAATGCAGCACCCCATTCATCTTTTCTAATAGGAGCAACTATTAGCATGACTTCACATTCTTGTTCTTTTCCTTTACAAGATATGTTCTCTTTTGATTGATATATTAAACAAAGCTATCTTCTCTTTAACTCCAGCAAGCAGGAGGAGTTGGCCAGCACTTGGACTCCTCTCAGCAAAGACAGCAATCAGCTATGCAAGGTTCAGGATACTCCACAGTCAGAGCAGTTGGGAGGCCTCTGCATCCCAAAATCTAACTACAGCTGCTGTAGGTGGGCCTCAAAAGACACAGTAAAGCTGCCTGTGGGAGCTGAAGGCCTGGCAGTAGTTGTTAAGATCAGACCAAATCTCTATTCCCGAAGGCAAACAGCAAAATAGTGAAACCGCCAAGGAGGACTCATTCCTGCTCAGTTCATGACCTCTGCAAAAAAAGCAACAAATTCCTCTTCTCGTTTCAAATTAAACATCTACTCTTTATTGCCAAGGAATATGTTTTAATAATCTGGGGTGTTCAAGGTTTGATAAACATCAGAAATCTCTTTGCTGCTGTTACATGATACCTGACACACATTTCCCCCCACTCACAGCTTTGCATTTTCATGCCAACATAACATAAAACATACTGGACTTCTTTAATGTACAGGTTGGGGTTTCCTTGCAAATACTAAAAAAAAAAGCTGCTCAAGTCCAAATAACATTTCTTTTTCCTAATTGACTTTTTATACTGAATGAAGTTCCGCAACATTCCAGTTGGAAAGCCTACAAGATTTTCACTTTCAGTTAGAAAAAAAAAAATTAAATAATTTCACTTTTAGATGGCTAGAATAAAAGGAAAAAGGAGGAAATAATTCAGTTTCTTTCTAGTACGTTTTACGGAGAACCAAAATATCTGTGCAAAAAGATCTTGAGTAAGTCAGCGCCTACTCTGAACTTTGATATGTATTTTAATTGCCTAAATTATTGAGTACCACCACCATTTATCTGCTGTTTCCTTCTCAGATTTGAAAACATCCATTTGATGTTCAGGTAACATTTCCGTAACTGACAGTCATCTTGATTATCTCCAGTTCGGGATTTTTTACAGTAAACATTCAAGTCAAGATGAGCTACCCAATAGCTTGGCAACAATTTACTTACCATCCCTTTTCAGCCTCTAGTAAAGCCCTCCCTAGATGGAATTTGAGAAACAACACAGCTGCTCATGAAGCTAGAGTAACTGCAAATTGAGGTGAACTATGCAGAACAGCCAACCTAAATTACTACTTTTGATTAAGTCTACAGAGACCGTGCAAATGTACTTTTGAAGCTCTATTTGAAAAGCAGGAATCATGGACTGCATTTGGATGGCAGAATACTTTGCAGGCTAAGCTTTCAGGAAGAATAAAAAGTAGTGCAATAATATACAGTATTTAAGAATTTCTGTAAGTTTGTGGGTATAAAATCAAAAGGGAAAGAAAGAAACTCTTCTTTAATACAGTGTCTTCCAATTGCAAGGGCTTCTCCCAGCTCTTTCAGAATGGTTCTGGTTCTTCTGGGCAGTGGAATGTAAAGCAGAAAAAGATATTTCCTCAAACAGCACAGATATTGCTGTTGTTTCATGTACTGTGAGCGCACTGGAAGTACATTTTAGGTGTACTGCTACATTCAATTCTCCTCCAAGAATGCAAAAAGTAACAAGAGTAGGAGAAGGAATACATATTACACCAAATCCTACCAACAGGAACTGTGGGGTGAGAGCAGAGAAATAGCTTGTCATGTGTGTTGGTGGTGGGAAAAGAAAGGGGAAAAAAAGTCAGCTATCATTGATAAATCTTTCCCATAATTTCAGTTTATATCATAGCTTCCACACTAACTAGACTTAAGATGACCTTTTGTTTGTAGAGGAAAACAACCAAACCATGCTTACACTTCAGTTGTGAGTAAGGCTAGCAGTGATGCTCATGAATCTTACAAACAGCAAGCTTCCAACTCCTGAGCTGATAATAGCATATAAAGGAAAAGGGTAAACTTAAAGCAACCATCATTTTTTTCTTTACTCAACAGAGGGACTTAGACTACAGTTAGTTGATCAGAGAGAGGTATATTCAGACAGCAGAAGCAGCAGAGTCCTGCAAGATTATCCAAAGCTTCATGGACCATGAAAGCAGCTGTACTGGCTTCAGAGCCAACACAAATCACCAGCAATTTTGCTGATTTAAAGCACTGCAGAGCCCCAGGCCAGCTTACATCTCCAAACTTCTCCTGCAGATGCAGATTTCTGGAGAATGCAAATGTTACACACGACTATCCAAAATCATCTCAAGGCCAGCCTTGCCTTTGGCAAAAACCTCTACACTGGCCTTCCTAATGGCTAGGGAATATACACAGGACACGGTACACGATGCTGTGACTGAATGCTGCAGTTTGTTCAGGCTCAGAACTGTGCTCCAGCTCATCAGCTCTTCCACCTGCAGACCCTACTACAGAGCCACATAGGGCTTACAGAGTCAATGGATGTATCCCCACCGAAAAAAATAAAAGTAAAATGGAGTATCTGACCATTTATTTCCTAACCCGAGCATGGTAATTTTGTTCCTCTAATACATATTATATAGTTGTAAAGGACAAATTTATACACAGCATATAAGCAATACTTGTATATCACTATACAACAGAATAAATCATACTAGAAGCTGCAAAGGATAATACTGACAGCAACCTGCAAAGTTTTTTGATCTTCAGTTTGCTTACATAATAGTTTGTATGCATGCCTAAGTGCTGGATTACTAATACTTCTCATTAAATTTCAGAAAAAAGAATGAAATAAGCAATGTGAATGACTCTTCAGAAGATAAAACTAACCAAAAGAATTTTTATGGAAGTACTGTGAAAACACCGAGCATGATTGCAATGACTCGCAAGTTCTTAAAAAAAAATAAATATGTCAAAGTCTGGAATCCGAGCAGTTTCAGCTCTCTAAGATCGTATTTTAGAAAGTAAATTTTAATCAGGATTGAGTGGCTCAAAAGATTGGGTAATAGTATTTAAAAAAGCAAGTGATTAATCTATGATCAACCAGAGAGTAAGGACTAAAGAGCATTTGAGGTCTCAAACACTCCTGGAAACTAGCCAACTTAGTCTAATACTGTGGGTGCTGACTCTAGGCAGATTTGGGAATTTACACCTTCTCACGCAGTCCTCATGGTTATGAGTAGCTTCCTCTAAATTTCAGTAGAACCACTCTAACAGCCTGGGCAACGTAATAAAATAGAAAGCTCTGCTTTCAGAACAGCCCTCATAGCTCCTTAACTCCTTCAAACTAATCATAGCATTGGGTTGACTTCTGCTCTTTCGGCTGTTTATAGACAGAACGAAAGAGCAAGCAACAACCGGTGGGATATTTATGAAGATAAAGTATCACTGACCCCGAGACAATTCAGGTAATACCTCGCTTACTCAAATCTTTGAGTGACAGCAATGCTTCTCTGAGAGGATGTAATTAACTCATTTCTCCCGTGTCTAAAATTCTTGCTCACTGAAATACCAAACTACTCAGCTCATCTTCAACACTGCAAAAATACAACACTACTGTGAACACTAAGAAGGAAGATGAAGCTGGCCTACCTGTTTCTCAAATAAAAAAAAAAGCAGACCAAAACAAAATCCAGCCCCCAAAGACAAACAGTCACATTTTTTCTTTTCTATTTCAACACAGGATTGTTACTAAACTCTGACTTCAGTAGCAAATGTCACGTGTCCTTTTGGTAAAAAGAAAGCATTTATCAATAATTTCTACCTCTTCATAGGCTTTTACAGAAGTTCAGACAACAATTGCTGGGAAATGTTCTTCATGGTTGGCTAGTTTGTTACTAATTTTGCTAATGACTGACGAAATTCTTGCATTTGTTCATAATTTGTTTAATCAAAGAACATACAACGGTTCCTCTGAAAGTAATACCTCTTATTTTACTATGTTGGCCCACAACATCAGAGGCGGAATTTGATGCTATGGAAGTAGAGGTTGAACCTTCCTGCCAATATCCCACTACATTTTGTTGCTGTGTGACAGATGGCAGCAGAGGGGCAGTCTGACAAAAGGGGATCCGATGTGGAAGTACGTATGATATAAAGGGGTATCACTGAGCTCCTCCATGCAGAGAAAATGGCACCCACTGATATTCGTTGACACTTGCTGAGTGGTTATAGAGACTAAACAGTGGATGTGAGCACAGTGAGGTGGTGCGTGTTGTATTTCAGCAGTGGTGATAGTGGGTCAACTCTGGTGAAGCAGATTTTTACAAGCAAAGCATTTAGGTTCTTGTCCATCACTGGCAAAAATGCATAGCTAATGGTGGTGACTGCACTGAAAAATAGTGTTTCGTAGCTGAGAATTTGCACTATCAGTGTTACTGTGCTCTTCATATCTGTTGCAGTTTCCATGGAAATACATAGGAGGCACTACTTTCTGAGAGATCTACATATATTGTGTTTAATATATATTATCAAGTCTGCAGTGACTTTTATCAAAATTTGCTTATATTTTCTTTGAAAACAAACAGTACAGCAAAAGATCACGTCAGGATCACTGTGTGATGTTCTCAGGGCATTTCAAGTTATGTTTTTCATGAAATTGTTATCATTTAAGAAGCAACTACTTTCTGACCTCTTCAGAGATAACAGAAGAAACTTAATGAAAGAAAACATCCGAGAATTGTACAAAGAGAAAGGATTTTTCTACTTCTGCACATGTCAGGCAAAAGCTGTATAAATTGTTTTTCTACATCAACAGTTGGGAGTTTTATTAGGTTGTGCAACTGACCTATGCAGACAGTTTTCTGGCACTATTTTCACAACTTGTACTCTATCACCTCAGTTATCCAGATCTTCTTGTTATCCCAGCAAGGGTCACATTCCTGGCACGTATTAATTACGCTGAAAATTACCCTGGATTACTTGAAACCTCAAATAGCTGATCCTATTCACCATCCTCCCTTTTAAATAACAGAGGATATATTGTATAGTGGTGGTAATACTTTGTATAGCTGTAACTCCAGAAAGTAATACATGAACACCTCTTACCCAGCAGATCTGCTGGCTTTGCTCTGGGAACCTGGACCCAGCTGGGAACAGTGCTACCCACCAACATTGCTGAGGGCAGGAGGGGACAGGAGGCAGGAAGGACAGACAGGTCAACAACAAAAACCACAAAGCAGCATTCCTGATCCATGCATTACTGACCAAGGAGACAGAGCTGCTTCACAGTTCTGCAGCTGACGAAATGACCTTGAGTCCCTCCTCTAGTCAGCCAAGAGCTAGCTGCTGCCTGCACGGTACATGTACATCCCACAGACACCTAAGCTCTCATCTATATGACTCATGGTCTCCATCTCCTCGTGTGTGTCACGTACCTGGCAGGCAGGCCTCCATCAGGCAGCTTCCAGGACCCTCTAGAACTACATCACTGGAGCTTGAATGTGAAGATGAGGACAAGAGGCCAACCAGCATTGCACATGGTCAGCCAGTACCCGAAGGTCTTAAAGGTGTTGCTAGGTAAGAGTTGCAAAGTTGGGATTGGTTTTGGAAAAAAACAGCAAGCCTCCTTCCAACTGAACTAAAAACAGTATCCAAAGGACAACAGCAGTGAGGCATCATTTGCTCAGAGAAGGCATTAGAAACATCCAGGGACAGCTGGAAACACCAGTGGGATTTGCTGGCTGCAGAAACCAGCCACACAACACGCACCCAGTTCAGTTATATAAGGCAAGGTGTGGGCAAAGTACCCTCAGTTCCATCAATCTATGGCCTGAAGTTTGTTGCCTCCGACAGGTGCAAGGGTGAGGTTCACATCTGGCACTCAGGCCAGCGAGGAGCCCAGCACACTGATACCATATATCAAGTCTGCTAACATCTCTCTAGCTGCCACAGTAAAAGGAGAGGCAGCAAAGCCCACATCACAGCTGAAAAAAGGAGGAGAGCTGGGGGCAGCATGCTAAGAATTGGCTGTACAGGGAAACACAAGTTTAATTCTAAATTCTGCATAGGAACTAGAGCAATTCATAGAGAAACACCAAGGTGAAGAAGCAGCATACAGAACAGACTGAAAAAAGTTAAGCTGAACTCAGCAGATGCATGCATGCACACATTTAGCAAGTTCAATTCCATCCCTCATTTTGAAGTCTGAAAAGAGACCTTCTTTTCACACATTTCACAGTAATAAATCAGGGCACAGTACTGCCCCCAAACAGAAACAGACATTCACATCTCAGTAACAGTATTTCGTGCATGAAGATTAGGAGGCAGCAGCAAACAAAAGTGGTAACAGAGCCAGGACTTTAGCAGGACACCACTCCAAACAGAAGAGGATTGCCTCTGTATTGCAGTATTAATTACCTAGACCATTACTTATACTGCTTGTCCAAAAATGAATGCGTAACTCTTGGAGATAAAGCGTGGGGCAGATTTCCACACAGTAGTACAAGGCTACACAGCTTTCAAATGGTTAACACCTAATGGCTTTGATGTGCCTCAGTGAGATAGCTCAGCCTACCACTGCAATTTTTTTGCACAAGCAATTAACTAAGCTGCTTCCTTCGCAGCATTAATTTTAACAGCTTTGCAATTGTATCATTATACCTCTGGACATTAAGAGGAAGTACATTACAATTGGAGAATACCGCTCCAAGCAGGAAGCAAGTGGCTTCAATCCAGGGGCACTGAGGAATGCAAAAGGCAAGGAGACTTCAGTGTCAGCCTCTATGAACTCTTGACTACAGCACCAGACTTCAGAATTGCACTGGGCTCTGCACATGGAGCTTTAAGGCACCTGGGCAATATTCCACTAGCTGGTCTTTCTGCTTGTTTGTTTGAAGCCAGGAAAACAACTGCAGTGTGATCTTTGGAGGGAGACACGTCCCATCATCTGCCTTCAGCACGTATGCTCCTGCTGGCGACATGCACAGCATCTGACAGCAATCTGCTCACACCACCAGAAAAGGTTTTCTGCATAGAAACAGTACAGACAGTTGCTAGCGGATGGAAAGTGCAACAGAATTCACGTTGGCAAGTTGATCCACAGCCAAAAAGGAGATTAGAGGCAGCATTCTTTCTCCTCCATCCTCCATGTGAGGGCTGGGGTCCCAACAGACCGTTGCTAATTTGCCCTGGCTCTCTTGTCCCAGGAGGATTTGGGAATAGAGAACTTGAGCCCCCTGTCCCACCAGCAGTTTGCAGATCTGCCAGCAGCAAGGAAACCTCTGTCCCTGCTCACCTGGAGGGGTTGATCTGGTTGGAATTATTTGGAAAACGCCCTCCTTTACCTATCCCAAAAGCCACTGCTATCAGCTATCAAAATTCCTTGGGATATGTATTTGATCACATGGCAGGCAGCACGATATCACAGATACTGAGGGGTAGCAGTAAATACAGCAAATATTTTCATTTTGATCAACTCTATTTGCACTACAGTTAGCTCTTACTCTGACAAATAAATATCAGGGTCTAGCTGCTCCCCAGTGCTGAGGCTGCATGTCACTGAAAAAGACAGTTGAGGATAAGACTGTATTTATAGCACAGACCTACAGGCTCCAATCTGTGAGAGGCTTTCCAGAATTAGGAAGCAAGAATACTAACTACAGTTTTAACCACAAACAACCTTTAAACTGGAGATTTCAGTCTGAGACTTTCCTAGGTCCCTATGGCCTTAGATTCTGACCAATAACTTCAGGATTGCATCTAAGTTTAAACTCTTTAGCAACAGCCTTGCAACTGCTTTAAGCTCATGGAAGTTCATCTGGTTGCCAGAAGGGACAGCATCTCCTGGCATTAGGTGAAACTATCATTCTTCTGGTACTTAAAGATACTAGAAATTTGTTCTTTAAAAATTTGTCATTTTTAAAACAGTCACTTGACTAAAGCCAGCAAACCAATGCAGTACAAATCATGGCTGAATTTGCAGAAGGAGCTGAATCTCAAGATTAATGCAGTAGTCAATCTGCACTTTCCACAGATGCAAATGAGCTACTGGTGGAAACCAGCTGCCTCCCCCCCATGCCTCCCCCCACGTTGCCCTCCAACACAAACCAACGCAAAGACTCTGTCATTTATGGTAGAGGTTAGTTTAGTGCCATAAGGGCAAGTTCACATTTCAGCTACCTAGCATTAGTTTTTCAGCAGCCACAGTATTCTTGTTTTTGCTATTTTCAAGTGTTATGCTTGGAATCCTTCACTTTTTTAAACATACTGTGTCCAAAAAAAACCAAAACAAAACAAAGAGTGTAAACAATCATTAGTCAAAGCCTTTATTTGTATAGCTTATGAACATCTCTGTGAAGTCACCTGACAGCCCCAAACAGGTAGATCCTTTGGTTTCAAATGAACTCTCTTTTCTGAGGTGTGGGAGTTAGCTAACCCCTCACAGAGCAAGAAAACCATCAATGTGAAACATTAGAAAAATTCAGAAAGGAACTGCTCTCACTGCAGCCATCCTCTCAGGTCTGTACACACAAAAAGCTCTCCTTCCTTCTGAATTGCATGCCAACATTTTAAATTATTTGTGAATGTGAATAATGTGAATAAAGTTAATTGTTAATATCTTTTATATCAATTATCAATTAAAGCCAAACTTGAAAACAGAAGTTGGGAGAGCAGTCTAAAAACAGGCTGTGGATGACACAGGAATGCCTGTGGTATTTTTGTAAGTGTTATTTATTATTTGTATTAACATACTGTCTAGGAGTCCTGGCTGCAGAGCAGGACTCATGGGGTGAGGTGTTAGACAAAAACAGACCAGCAGATGATCCTTCCCACAAAGAGCTTACACATATTATTAGCACTTGGCCAAAGCAAGTCGTGACATTCCCTGTGGCAGTGCTTAACAGGCTCAGGACAGAGGTTAAGCTGTCTGTTAAGCTGCACCTTTGAATCCCAACCCATCTAGTTTTGGAACAGGTTTTGACCACACAACTATGTTTGCACCTGCCTATGGCTGTGGTGCACAGCATGTGCCCTACAAACCTCCACACACTGGCTTGTGCCACCCTAACCAACAAAGAAACCATGTGAGGTGCTCGGGGTGCTGTATTACAGACTGCAGCTTTTAATAGGGGACAGTGGAAGAAAGCATGGCAGAAACAGGCAATCTTGTTGGAGTTGCAAGTAGGGATCGCAGCCAACAGGCAGCTTAGCTTACCCAGTGCACTGTAACATGGCTGCCAAAGAAGCATCTACAGGAGGGGACTTCAGGATGGCAGAGAGGCTGGTCTGTGAGTCCAGTACACAGAGCACAGAAAAACTTGAATAATCTCCTTTTCAAAACCAGCAAAGCAAGGCACCCCTCACTCCAGGTTCTACCTCCAGCCATCCAGTCTAGCTGGTAGTTAGGGCCAGAAGGGTCCCTCAGGCCAGCTCATCAGACAGAGTGGCACAACAAACACAGAAAACTGCTAGGACCTGGGGTTTACAGTTATATTCAGCTTAATCACAAACAGATAAATAAGATGGGATAATTCACCTCTCCTTCTTTGCTTAGTTGGTTTCTGATGGCTCACCTCTTATTATTTTAGCCTCTCTTACATCTGTACTCTTGAAATCATTAAAGTCCAAACTTGGAAGTCATCAACAAAATCTCAATCCAAGCGCAGCAGTGGATCAAATGGATGATTAGTTTTCTAGCATCAAAAGTAAGTGAGTTTCTGAACCGAATACAACAGCACAGCAAATAAAATCGTTTCAACCCATAAAATGTGAAACAAGATGCCAACATTATGCTCTGCATTTGACTCACAACTTTTTATCTAAATGGAAGAAAACAATGTTTTCTGGACAGCATTTGCATGGTTAATTGGAAGCAATACGAGCTTTCAATTAAGTCTAAAACCAGCAGTTGAATTTCAGTTTAAAGTTTTTGTTTTTATTGGTTTGTGTCTTCCCAGAGCTGCCAAGTCTGAATTGATAGGTGTTTTCATCTTTTTCTATGACTTAACTGTACCGTCACCACAGATGGATTGTTCTACACAGATCCAGTTTAACAAACAGTTTGGTTAAGAAACACCTGCTAGTTTACTTTGTATTCTTCATAAAACTTAGAAATCACTATGTCATACAGCTAAATTCATTAAACAAGAACTTCGTAAGGTAAAATCTGCCCAGCTCAGATGACACCAAATCAAGTAGGTGGAAAAACAAATGAAAAGTTGATTCAAAGGAGAAGTGTAGAAAACTTGGGGGAGGGGAGGAATAAGCCTACAAAGACATTACTGATGCAAACTTTTTTTCTTCCTTTCCCAAGGACATTATTGATGTAGTGTCGTTTTACACTATGTTATATGATGAGCCAAAGCACACAGTGCTGTTCCAAACCACTGGCCAGACCCTAAGTATTGTTCTAGTCAAACACTCAGACACCAGAACTGATGGCGGGCACAGGAGGTGAACAGAAGCTAACTACTACAAAGAGATCCAAAAAAAGCTATAGCAGGATGGTTTGCACAGAGCTTTGTTATGATGCTTGATGCTTTGCTCTTCATCAATGTTCACAAAAATGCTTTTGGGATATGAGTGCCAAGAACTTACTGTTTTTAG
This sequence comes from Centrocercus urophasianus, assembly GCF_019232065.1. Taxonomy (NCBI): domain Eukaryota; kingdom Metazoa; phylum Chordata; class Aves; order Galliformes; family Phasianidae; genus Centrocercus; species Centrocercus urophasianus. The sequence goes on along the minus strand of NW_024884475.1, from coordinate 21,763,102 downwards.
GCAGTTGGGAAATTTTGCTTCTGTTTACTTCTCATGTACCACAACTTACACAGCAGGACTTCTGTATTTTACGACTGTACTAGCAAATGAATTTGTCCAGCAGATAACAAAAGTACAAAACAAGAAAACAGAAATTATCATGTATTACAAATTTAGATATTACAATGGAAGTTGTCTTTTCCCAGGAGGTGCTATAAGGAGAATGAGAAATTAAGAAAATTGTCTTCTTTTTCTTCCCTTAAGGAAACAAACACCACCACTGAAGTACAAGTTGGGAAGATTAATAAAAAATAACAGACATCAGTTAGAAGTTCATGTATTTCGCTATCTTCTAAAATCATTTTTGACAACATTATGGTATATCTGTCTCTTGTAATTGTATTTTCAGGTTCATATCTGCATGAAGAAAAATAACCTTATTTTCTGAACATAATTCAAAGTACAAATTCCTGAAAGCTAATACAATTCTCAAATACTGTTGAGACACCAAATGACATCGATTTATGCAACAGGACAGCATAAAAGCAAATCACCAGCACCATCATACAGACAACTATTCTTAATAAGGTTCATAGCAAGTTTCCCAGAGAATATTTTGCCAAAAGAAACTTCCTAGGAAAATAATCACTGGGGAAAAAAAAAAAAAAAAAAATCTTGTTTTCAAAGGAAGCTTTTTCTAAACAGTAAGTTAGAGTTCCGTTCACCTTTGTGCAATAACTATTCAAGCAGGTGATTTTCACAGGGCTGGATTTTTTTTTTTTTTTTTTTTTTTTTTCCATTGCTAAATCATACAAATATTGCAAGGATGAAGCCCATACGCAAGCTGAAAACCGGATACCACAGTAAACAGATTTTTATTCAGTAGTGATGAAACATGAGCCAAGATACAAGCTGAAGTTCAGCCCTTTAACTTTGTCTTGGCTACTTCCTTCTATTATATGTGAGACTCTTTCACACAGTCTCTGAAGTGTCTCAGCTCCTGTGGGGATTGGTCAAGGAACTGAAGTAATGCTATAAACTCTTCTAAACCCTATCAAGCAAAAGATAAGGCAGAAACATTTTCTTTTCTCACAGAGTGATATTATTCAGGGACAGGAAGCAAGAAGTAGGATTTTTTTTTAAGCAAAAGGATAGCTAGCTAACATATAGTTAGCATTAGAGAGCAGTGCTTACCTAATTACCTAAAATGCTGCAAATGCATTATTTTCATAGACTATACAATTCCACAGTTGTACAACATTGCTGTCGGAAGGAACCTTAAAAATAAGTTGTGTCCACTATGGATGTCCTACCAAGTGAATGAAACCAACTGCAACTGGCTTGGTAAAAATCACTTTCAACGTAATCACATTCATTGTACTCTAATAAACCGTCACTGTGACCAAAATACTTTTCCAGCAATTAAATACATGAAACGATACTTCTGGAAAGCTGACAGCCTTAAAAATAGATGTTAAGTATCACTTTCTAGCATGAGAAAATTTATTCTGGTAACGTGGCTCTTTCAGCAAAGCCTGTTATTCCTACACGTGTTTAATATGTGTTTTGGATGTTTTGTGAATTTCTTTTTTGGTGGGAGCATTAGCATTCTGGATTAATGGATAATGAGCAAGAATAAGAAAGCATTTCATCAAATTTATTGCTCACAGTAAGTCTGAATGCTAAGCCATTGGTTCTATCTTTTATTTCATTAAGGCAATGCATCATCTCTATTGTGATAACAGAACCAGTCGGCGCTTCTGGAGATCAAAGCGAATTACAAACAGGCCTGCCAAGCTGAGCATATGTAATTTTATATGTAATGTTGCATACAATCCACATCCTGACTCAGACTTGCAACCAGACAAAGATAATCTTTGTCTATTTATATAGCCTGCACTTACTACAGAGGTGTGCAAATCCTTGGGTCCTCGCTCTAACGCTACAACACTATGAACCAATAAATTTTGCTAACATGATTGCTGTTCTGGTATACAAAAGGTCTGCAAAATAAGCCATTCCTTCTAAAACCACATGAGGAAATCACTGGTAAGATTTTCAGAGTAACTATGGATTCATATAGCTTTAAACACCAGGAAAAGTTTGAACAATTTAAGCTGTCAACAGTAGACCAGTTGCACATAAGAACTCACGGTAGCATTATAAGAAATCACTCAAACACTAAATATGGGCAATTTTTTTTTCAGCTGACAATATTCCCAGACGAATGCTTCAGCATATTACAACACATGCCTAGAGTTTACTCTCTTTTCCTTCAATATCGTGTACATCTTCATTTGTCCTTACAATAACAAAGGAGAAAAATAGTCTAGGGCTTGGAGAACTGAACTAGACTTGAGTAGACATTTTGCAGAGCAACATTATATATGACTGCTTATGCCTCTGGAGCTTAATGATGAAATAAAAATAACAGTGTGTAATTTACAATTACTCTTAAGCTTTAACTGCAGTTCTCTCAAAACAAAAATCTACCTATTGCCTCCACTACTATATACTTACTCTATACTGCTATATACTATATCAGCTATTGGGATGAAATTAAAATAGAATGATTAAGTTAGACTTTTAAGGCAGAAGGATAGAAATTTAAAAGCACACACTTTACTCAAAGCAAATAAAATAGCTATGTTCATAGGGCATTTCTGTGAGCACTGGAGTAAACCACACATACTGAGGTGAAATAACTGGAACAGTTAATGTATACCATGTCAAGCCAACCGAAGCTAAGATAATAAAGAAAATTCATCAATAAATAATGTTCCTCATATGCAGCCAACTAAGAGCTATAACTGTTTCTAGAAAGTAATGTCAATATTTTTTTTCAAGCATACGGACACGGTACAGGTGAGAGAAAAGAATACACAATATGCTCAAACACAGTAGTGATATCTATACTTTAAAACATTATGCCATAAATACATTTCAACAGAGTAGAACACTCAATCATTTAAAATTTGCACACGATCATTTAAGCAGCCACTTACCCCCCACTAAGTAAAAATGGCAAAAGTGTCAGCAGGTAGAGGGCAAGACATGTTTAAAAGCAACCCCCATTTGGAAGGCTATCCGTGTTTGGAAGAGAACACATCGCAGGTAAAAACATGCATTAGGAAAATAAGTAACATTCAAAAAGCCAGAGGCACAAGTAAACTTCTCTAATAGCCTGTTTTATTAGAGGAAAACTACTAGGGAAAACATTTAGAATTTAGAACTACTTTTCTAGAAAAAATATTCAGAAAAATAATTAGTGAAGCTAGAGGATGCGGGTACGAAGGTCAAAAAGAAAAGTCACCTTCCAACATAAAATTAATCTGCTGTATCATTAACAGCCTGAAAATCACTACTTTCCTGCTGCTTTGAAGACATACATCTTACACTAGACTTATCTCGAGAAATGAGAAGAATGCAACACAATCACTTTTTCTGTGACCTCCCTCATACAACCAACTTACCTTGGGGATTTTAATCATGAACAAGGAAAAAAAAGCAATGTAATTCAATATCGTGCTCCTGGAACAGTTGTAACAAAAATGGAGTCTTGTATAAAAGGGAGCAAAAGAAAAGAGAATTGCTCTAATGGTATCTTTTGCAGCAACTTATCCCAAATACACCTTTCAATAGGGATGGAATATGAAAAAGAACCAGATGGATTTTAGAGACAAAAGAAAAGCACACCAGGAAACATCATGCAGTATTCATGCAGAAACGTGCCTGTCAAGCTACAGGTTGAGGGACCCAGCTTTAAAGGTTCTGAAACTTTTTAGTGCTGTTCAGAAAGGATCTCAAATATCAACAAATAATATGTTCTAAATCTTAGACAACCAAGTTAAAACATCAGTAGAGTTGAAACAGAAAGGATCTATGTATGCAAAGGTATCATTAGTCTAAAATGAGGATGGTCACCCTCCACATGTCCAAGAGGATCTTTCATTCCCAGCCACATCTCCAGGCAAAAATACAAATAAAAAATAAATTAAAAAAATAAATACAGCCATATTTCTAACACTAATCCTACTCAACCCAGCGTCTGTTCCTACCCCACATTCTTTCCTAGCAGCGGGCACAGGATCTTGCCACTCTGAGACAACCTCCTGAGCACCAGAACCAGCTGGAGTGAAGTGCCTTAAGGGGCAGATTCAGAACCCTTACAGGCTGTAAGCACCTTCTCTGCAGCCCTCTGCTTTCTCTTACAAATTATGGGCAACTTTTGTTCTGTCTTTCAAGTCAACGTGAAATGGTTCCCTAGATAGCCCTACAATGAATGCTACCTGCAGACAGTGGCATTCTGAAGAAAAGGCAGATGAGACAAAATATACAAATATATCTGCCTTTCTTTCCAAAAAGCTATCTTTTTGTGATTACCATTAGAAAAACATGCAAGTGAGAGAGCATGTAACCAAGATAATTTTACTCTAAAAACACAACCTCCCTCCTGAGTACTTTCCACGTCTGGAAGAAAAAGACAGGAAGGTCTTCACAGTACTGCACTGTTAGATTTCAGTAAGGCAGGAGTCTGAATTACAGAAATAATTGCTACCTAAATCACACAGTCATGAAATCAAAGTGCAAAAAAAAAACAGCAGGAAAAGATTTTTCTCCATTTGATATACTCACCAAACCTGCAATGGGGGTTGGTAGTCTATTGATCTTTTTGACCAATCCTGGCTTTATAGCATTCAGCAACCTGTTATGAGAAAGGAGTATTTATGAGTGCTAAATCACAAAACCCAAATTATCAAATACTTGTTCCCAGCATATAAACATTTCAGTATGGCTGGAAGAGATTCTTCCCATTGTCTTCTCCTGCAAATGCACAAACATATCTGAAGTTCCATCACTGAAATGAAGGAAAGCTAGAAAGAAAAATGCCCTCAGTACCCCAAGGAAGAATAGCCTGACAGTTTCCACACCGCAGGGTGAGGCATTTTCATCATAAACTCCTCTTGTTACAAACCGTGTTTCCCTGCCACTCTTCTCCCAAATGAAAATCTCATGCTTTTTATCCAAAGGATGAAAATTCCATCCCGACCACCGAGAAGAAAATCATCAGATCAAGATAATCACTTCAAATTCAAGATCTTGAAAGAGATCAACATCAAGGACTATGTTTAAAACTCTACAAATCAGAGTACCCACAATGAAACAGAAGAAATCTCCCAGTGTGCTGACAATGGTTCAGGAACCATTCAGGAACCATCTTCTCCAGCAGCCTATTATAACCATGAGTGGCAAAGAACACAACGTAAATGGCATTCAGATGAGCTGAGGTGGGGGAGCAATTTTTAAAAAAAAATTTTATTTTTTAAATCTTTTTGCAGTTAGAAACTGTAACTCAACTTCATAAAAACTGCTGTACTACTCCCGACTTTTGCTTATGATAAAATCTAGAATTCTCACATCCTAGAAAACAAATGATGAAAGAATATACTTCATATCAAAAACCCAACACTTTTTTTTTTTTTTTTTTTTTTTTTTTTACCCCTAAGTACATAGAATAGCATAGAAGTAATAATACATTTCTTTTCCTATGATTGTAATTTTATTGCAGAGAGGACAAACAAAAATTACTTTGTTTTCCCCAAATGCACAAACTTATTTTTCAGACTTGCAAAGCAGCAGTCCTATAAACCAATATTTTTCATTCAGCTGCTGCAACAAGCAATGTAAGATTTCTTTTTCTTCACGACACTTTCTGAATACTCTACTTCTGTTGAGACTTCAATCTACAGTGCCTATTCTGTCCCAAGGAAAAAATTATATATTAACAAAAGTATCCAATTTTCTTTATTACTGATATGTGAATATACCAGGCACAATAACACATACTGCAAGAGCACATCAAATGCCATAAACAATAGAAAGTAAAATAAAGAGGTCTTAATGGAAACCCCAAAGCCAAAGCTTGTTCCCAGTAAACTTTCAGACTGGTGTGTACAGGGTTCTCTGTGAGATATGGGGGAGGAGTAAGACAAGAGGAAGGAAAAGAGTAGGGAATAAACAACACTTTAGATCACCATTCGGAGTCTGAAGTGGGAGGAAATGGGCCAGGGCAGGATGGAAAAGCCTGAGGAAGAAAGGTCTCTATTATTAAAATGTTTACCTCCTGTTGGAAACATCTCTAAATGGTCTGGCACTAAAACCTCCAGGACTGGCCCACTGCAGAATGTGCCAAAGGCAGATTTCTTCCAGAGCAGTCTGGCTGCTTCTAAATTATTGCCTCATCTAGAGCAACAGTCCCGATGCCAAAGTACTGAGTGTCGCCAGCTTGCCCAGCCACCAGCCTGGCTGAGAAGCTGAGCTGTTTACACAGTGTCACAGTGTCAGCCTTCAGTCCCATAGATGTTATCTGCTCATTTCTCCAAGAGAGCTACCAAACATACCACTTCCTGCACAAGCCAACACACACAAACTAATTTTTTTCTGTGCTCTTTGGACTCATATAGAGCATCTGTCTTGATACGTGAAATTCTATCAACTCCAGCAGGTTTCTGTGAAAATACAGAGCCAACAAAATACCCATCGATGCTGCACTGCAGACTTGGCCTAAGCAATGACCCAGGGGTAAATCTTGCTGTTGGGAAAATGCTTTCTGATCCAGACCTTCCTACAGCAGCCCCTTTCCAGCCCTGCCATAGCAGCAGCTCCAGGCTTTGTGATGCTCCCAGTCCTATCCCTAGGTGCATTCAGAGGTGAAGACATGACCCCCAGGGAACAAATTCATGGAAGAGTGAATTTTTGTTGCCTAACCCTTCCTACAACCCCACTACATTGGCTCTATTTGCAAGACCTCTACAGCTACGGCTCTTGGCCTTGTCACTCTCCCAGCCATAGCCCTGACCACAACAGCGTGAGCTGATTTGCTTATAAATATTTGCCATTTGCAGTACTTTCCCTTCCACTCAAATAAGATGTCATAAAAAATCCACCAGAACCACTTAGAAACCTTGGCAAATGCTACCTGGCAAAGCACTGTTCTAGCTAATGGACTGCAGGCATCCGGAATGAGATGACATGACTGTAACCAGAAGCAGGTATTTTTTCTGCACTTAACTGCACAGCAAGGCTAGATGATTGCACTGCAGGCATCTACAGATAGAGGAACAATTCCAGCATCTGTTGTCCAGCCATATGGGTCATCTGAAAATCTTATGAGATAACATCCTTCCTTAACCCCCAAAAGAAACAAAACAACTTCAGAGTCTTCTGTCAGAACAGATGTTGTAGGAACAAGGTAGAATCCATCAGTTTCCACATCCGGTGTATCACATACACAGTATTCTATGCTTTATTTTCACAAGTTTACCTCTATTACACAAGTTAACCCTACCATTTTCAGGCCACAGGGCAGGAAATCAACATAACCCCAAGTGCTAAGACCCTATCTTGCAGTCAGGTTAGACAAGTTAGTTCCATCACTTTTGCAAGCATGTGACCAAAACTGAGACTAAAAAGTGTGTCGTCTATTTTTCACAATATGAAAGCCTCCTCTAACTTTTTTTTTTCTTTCCAATGACTTGGCCACTCACTTGTTCTTGCAGCAGGAAAACACTTGAAAGCACCAGCTGAACAAAAATTGATGACACACATACAACCCTCTGCCTCAGACATCTGGTTAGAATGTCCAGATCAGCAATGGTGATCAGTTTATTGAAGTCACCAAGGTCCCTGCTGGCAGGGTTAGAGAGAAGTTTTGAGACAGAAACCAAATCGTACTCAGACTCTGAATGACCACCTGTTTCTCTGAGAACCTCCTAGCTCTTACTTACCCTGTCTCCCACTTTCTCCTTCAAGGAAGCAGTCCTTTTCCTTGTGCAGTAAAAATTATCAAAGTTCAGGTATTTTCATCCCTGTGAGGGTATCAAAGGCAGACATGCAGTTCGCTCTTAACGTAAATGTCAACCCTCCTGTTCTTCCTCGAAGATAAAGAAAGGTCCACAAGATCCAAGCTCAAGTTTTCTCAAGCACACATCTATTAGTTCAGGTTTTTGTATAGTTGAGTTCTTCAAACAAAGAAAACCCACAAGCAGATTTTCATCATTCATTGTCTCTAAAGACACAACAAAATCTTTACATCACCACATACTACATTCTGCTATGTAGAAATTGGTAAACTACTGTTTAAATTGTCAGAGTTGAAGCATAGAAGTTGGATTTTTATTTTTTGTTAATGTATTGGTACTATATTCATATATTTCATATTCCTGAAACCAGGAATCTAGAAAACCAGATGCAAGTGGGAAAAGTCCAGCTATGTTGTCTTGAGAAAAGAAAAAAAAAAAGCAGAAAAAAAAAAAAAAAAAAAGGTTATTTTTAAGTCTTCCGTGACTTTTCCTTTTTCCCTTCCCCTCCAGTAAGACACTGCTAACTTAAGGTCTGATATGAAATTGTGAGGGAATAGACACTATGAAACAGTGCCCTTCAGTGCTGTTCTCAAAAGGAGATCATAGGTACCTTCCCTAAGTTTGACCTTTTTTTGGTTGCTGGGGTTTAATGACCCACGACCATATTGGAGATGACTGCCAAAACAAGGTTATGGAGGACTTCAAAAAAACTTGCAACAGGCAACTTGCTTCACAAAGTAAACGTTTTGGAGTCTTAACTACTACTGTTGCTAAAAGCTATTGATATGAAGAGCACTTTTCCTTCTGAGGGAATTCTGGTTTCTGATATATCCTGTACTTCTCTGACATAACCAAAAGGAACAAATGATGAGGAAATCTCAAGGAACATTTTAAAGTAAAAGAAGAAAAAACATAGCAAAATGAAAATACATGAGGCAGAATAGTTCTTGAAAAGAATTCAAATATAATATGATGGAAAAAAAAATAAAATCCCACCAAACCCCCCCAAAACAGCAATCCAACACAGGGTAAAACCAAAGCTCTACAGGTTCCCTTTGTAAAACAGCAGTCCCTGCATGCACACACCTGACTCATTACCAAGGTCCTTCAAACTCTCAGCTAGGATTTCTGTCCAGCTTTTCTGGCATTTATGCACTTGTCCTGAGACAAGTCAGCCCTGTTTTTCACTTCTCTCCTTAAAGTTCTCTTTCCACTTTCAACACAACATTTACACATCCATCCCATCCACCCCTTCCCTCAACCAGGCACTGACTTAGATCCTTTAGTGGTCAGCTCTTACGTGCAGCTTGCTAAGACTGCACAGGAACAGCCTTACCTTATGAAAATGTCAGGGCACAGAGGCGATGGAAAGTTGATCCTCTCCCACTCTTATAGGGAGAAGGTAGGTCACTTCCTTCCCCTTGTGAAAAACAGCTCTGGTACGTATGTGGAGAATCAATTGCTCTATTTGGTACCGTCCCCAAGGCTTGAAATTCCAGGAGATAAGGTATCTCTGCAGTAGGACAGACAGGCTGAAATCAGTACTAGCCGCTGTGTGACTAACCTATGAGACCTTCCTCGGGTTGTTTATCACTGGTTAAGAATTTGAAAGGCTTCTGCCAGGAAAAGAAGGCGTTTCAGGCAACAGCTGATAAAAGATCTAAAAAGATCTGAAAAGCACCAAGACAACTGCACATGAAATTCTTGCAAGAAAGCGTCAGTTAAGAAAATATTCAAAGGATGGCTGCCAAATCCAGCCTCCAAGAAGACTTAGCTTCTAAGAGGAAAAATTTCGGAGAATAAGCTTCAGAAATGGAAAAATGAAAGGTTGAAATGATGTGTGGTTCACAGATGAATCCAGGCTGGATGGGTATGTATCCAACAGAGTTCTTAGCTCAAACTGCAGATCATATTCCTAAAAAGAAAAGCTGACTAATGACCTACACTTAAAGCAAAAAGGTATTTCATATTTGAGAGTTCAGGAAATCCTATCCACTAAATCCTATCCACAGTAAACTTTCAAGGAGACAATTCTCTATTTAAAATTAAGTTTTACAAATGTATATTTTAACAAACAGCTTTTCAGCTCTTGACAATTACTAGTCCAGACAGTTTTAGTATCTACAGATTTTAAGCCTGTGCTATAAGTGGCGCCTCCAACATGCCCAAAATAGTTGAAAAGATGAAGAAAACACACTGTTGATCTTAAATATGAACAAAACACATTGATACAGTGCAGACAACAAAAAAGTCACAAGATTTTGTTGCAAAGGAAGCAGCAAAGAAGTTTCAAAATACAGAGTTGTTCTTGAGGTCACAAAAATATTTTGGGGAAAACATTCTTGAGTGATTGCTAATGATGTCCCTGTTATTATTTATTTAGCGTCAGATGAACAAGGTGCTTTTTTAACATGCAAGACAGAACTGCCTTTGTCATATAAGGGCCTCACAGTCCAGTCTGATAAGTGAAAAGAGAATAAATAACTACGAAACCAGTAGGACTAAGAAAAGTCAAGCCAAATACAGCATAACACAGGCTATACTCTGCCAACTAGAAATAGGAATAAAACAGAGGTCTTGCAAAGCAGCTCAAGAAGGCAACAGGGAAGATTGTGCCTTTAAAAGGACTATTTATACAGAACCTACCACCACAATGAATGACACGTAGAACATCTCATGTACCTACACATTTACAACTCTCAATTTTACAAGATAGCAATAAGAATGGATAATTTCTCAAAGCATTTATTCAAAACAAGCTTTTAAGCATACACTCTTGGAAAGCTGAAACCTCTCACAGGATTACCTTGCTTTGCACTTCAGCAAAACTCAGTTTGAATGGATCAGTGTTCCAGAGCCTTCTGCTCTGTCAATCACAAACTTGCACTGGAAAAACCCCACTATTTAGTCTGCTGAGATGCATTTTTTTTTTTTTTCAACATAATTACAAAGACAGGCCATTTTAATAGCACTCGAGTATCTCATGCACACAGTATCTCTCCTTCTCATGCACACAGTATCTCTCCTTCTCATGCACACAGTATCTCTCCTTCTCATGCACACAGCTAAACATTATGGTTTCCATCACCCTTAACCCCTCAAACTAAGCTATACTAATAAGTAGCTCATCATCTTAATGTTGCAGTAAAATTTACAGATAAAAAACCTCGAGTCCATATAAAACTGCTTCAGATGTCCTCACATGAACCAAAATCTCAATGCTTAATGAGCCTTGGGGCCCGTCTCTCTAAATTGGAGCCATGCCAAATCCATGATGCTGATTATGCTTTGGCTTTACAATACGCAGCCTGAAAACTGCAGGAGAACACCAATCCCTTCTTACCTTAAGGCATGGGTCACATTCAAAATTTCAAGTACGCCTGTGAAACTCAAATACCTTCTTGGCTTCCAGGAATAGCAAATTCAAACAAAATTTAATTAAACATACGTATCTGCACTGTACACTGTACAGCTGAGCGCTGAATTGATGTCGGGCTCTTACCAGTGGCAGATAAGTAAAACAACATACCAAAACCTTGCAATCTACAAAAGTAACTGCATACTTATTTTCCCCAGGTCTCCATAAGTGGTAATTTTAAATAAAAGACATTAGCTTGCAAGAAGAGTCCGATTTTTCAAGAGCCAAAACGAAATGCCATACTTTCAACTAAAGCTGCTCTGAAATAAGGTTCCACACCTAACACCACATTGACTCAGAAACAAAGTTTTTCTATTCCATAGCGTTATACTTGCACTGATCTGGCACGTATCCAGCTCTTAGTGAAAACAGCATTCATGCCAGCCCAAAGCTTGGTCAGATGCATGATAGCCATGATGCAAGCCTTAAGAAAGTCTGCTCTCCGAGAATAAACAGCTCATTCATCACCAGAGACATAAAGAACACAAGCCAAGGAGATTTCTTATTTATAGAAGAAAATTATTCTCATGACAGAGTAAATGGTAAATTCCATTAAGTAAATCTTAATCACAATCACTTTCAGCTCATGCACATTTATAATCACACTTCACTTTTTTCTTTAATTTCAAATAATCTATGTATATTACTAACTTCTTTCTCTCTCTCTCTTTTTTTTTTCCCCTCAAATTTAAAAGTACAAAAAAGATTGCAGGCTTTTTTTTAAGAGCATGCACAATTGAAAGTAAGGGCCCTTCCTGGACTTCTGCTTGCACAAGAAAAAGGATAAAATTTTTCCCTCCATCACTGTTTGTTACCAATTTTACCAAGACTAAGAGCAATAAACTATCTCTATATTTGCTCTTTCACAAAAGAGAGAAGAGGTTACAGAGTCACAGTGCTAACTAAAAACAATAAACATTGTTTCTGCACATTTTACTAAGCTACATAACACTACGTACTAATCTACAAAATAAATGCCTTGGAAAAAAAAAAAAAAAGAAAAAAAAAAAGAAAAAAAAAAAGAAAAAACTGTGGGAAAATGCTCATAAAATGGTATCCAGAATTGCACATACAAGTGGCACCTATGTTTGATCATGTATGTTTATTACTCCTTCACTTTTATGCATTAATGCTTTTCAAGGTATAAAGTTAAATATGTGTTAGCACTTTCACATTTGAGAAAAATCAAAGACTTACTACGGCTGCATTTACTGCTATAAATTGATTTGTACACGGACAAAGCAGACACGCAGATAATCTGTTCTACATATAGAATCTACGTTAATACCTCTTAGCATGACACTGCTTAACTTAACTGCAAAGACAAATCACTGGTGCAGATATATGAATCTGGATTTGCTTTGAGTTTAAGGCCCTTTGTCTAAAGTCCACATCCCAACTGTTGCTACTCATTAGAACTTCACCTTTTGGTCCTACTCCTGACATTAGAATCTCATTAACACTGATATAAACTTACACTGTGGCTGGACTCCTCATATGGCTTGATTCCAGAGAAAGCTTGAGAGAAAATATGATGTTAATTGCTTATCAATAAATGCTTCCTGTTATATTTCTCTACTTACTAGGAACTTTCACCCTTTGCTAGTCATATTAAGGCAAATAAATAACTTGGATTTTTCAAACCTCATATCCTCTTTAACTGCTGAATGTGAAAGGAGAAAACTTGCAGCAGAAGGACAGGACAAGGAGAGATACTAAAATATCAGTACAACAGGTGAAGGAAGATAGTATATACTTTTTCTGTTGCAGTTAACTTTCATTCTGATGCCTAAACATGCAGCATAGCAACTACTCAGCCCTAAATAACAAACTAATTTACTCTTGAGGTAATTCTAGCTTCTTATGATACCTGGGTCAAACTGTAACATCAAAACTATGTAACAGTAACAAAATAGGATAAACCAACCAACTAAAAGAAAAAGAATGTGTGCCTGAGCAGAAATCGGGATTTCAAGGGGTATTTGCTGCTGTTGATGTTGTATTCCTCCATCAGACTGTTTCCTGTCATGTCCCCACCATGGAACATTTACCTATGCATGCAGAGTGCAGCCAGGAAGCTCCTCAGTCTTTGCATGTAACATTTTAATACATAAAGAAAGAACAGTTTGAATTGCATCTTCTATCTGTGTTGATGCCCCTTGCTGAAGTCACCATCTGCACTGATGTCAGACAGCTTTGCTACAAAGCCATGAAATAAATCATTTCAGAGAAACAGAAGTGGTAGTCATTGGCTTCTGAGCACAGCTGGGTGAGCAATCAGAGCTGGTACTGTCAGGGAAACTGTACAAGTGGGCTTTCAAATCCAGAAAGAAGGAAGAACTTGTGTTATTCACATCTGTCAGCGTGTAACTTTATGGCATCCTGCATTGTTAAATATGCTCTTGAACTGAGTGCAACAAGCTTTAAAAGTATCATAATGAAGCCAGATCTAGATGCCAGCAACCATGCAAACACTATCAGGGAATCAGGCACAAGAGTCTTCAGGTGCCTGTGGCTAACTTGAGTGTGATGCTTCCCATTAATTAGAATGCCAGAGCACAATGCCCTCCCGAAAGCCCATGCTGATGGCGAGGCACAGTTATATTAGTTTTCATGTACTGAAATACGTGCATGGTTGCTAGATCATAGAATCATAGGATCGCTCAGGTTGGAAAAGACTTTAAAGATCATCAAGTCCAACCACGACCTAACCACACTACCCCAACTTTAACAACCCTCTGCTAAATCATGTCCCTGAGCACCACATCCAAATGGTTTTTAAACACATCCAGGGATGCTGATTCAACCACCTCCCTGGGGAGCCTATTCCAGCGCTTAACAATCCTTTCTGTAAAGAAGTTTTTCCTGATATCCAACCTAAACCTCCCCTGGCACAACTTGAGGCCATTTCCTCTCGTCCTGTCACCTGTCATCAGTGAGAAGATACCAACCCTGCTCTCGCTGTAATCACCTTTCACGTATTTGAAGAGAGCAACAAGGTCTCCTCTCAGCCTCCTTATCCCCAGACTAAACAGCCCCAGTTCCTTCAGATGTGAATGAGTGATTTATAACCAGCATAACGATGTCTGCCAGACTTTGCAGTAGATTGCTACAGTAGTACCTCAAGCACTGACATCTCGGTAGTGTGCTAATTGCCAGAACCACAGCTGGGAGAGATTTATTAGTCTAGGGTTTGTCAGCACAGAAGGGAAATGCCACAAACAGCTTGTGAATGCCACTACAGGTTTTGAAATATCCCTTTAAGGAGCACACAAAAGAGGGAAAGATTTCTGTTATTGCTCTGCTGAAACAGGAACCTGCACTGAACAAGTGTAGGCCACAGACTTTGCAACCAACTGGAGCTAGGCCTGGCATTACTGCACATAAGGCTCCAGCAACCTGCTGCAGACAGACAAAGATGTCCCCTAGGTCATTTTGCACATGGCTAGTCCAACTGTTATCAGACTGGACTCTGCCATGGAGCCAATCTCTCCTCCCCTCCATTTTTATGTACAAAAAGCTTGCCCGGAGCAGGATTTGGGAGAGTCCTGGCAAATTGACAGATTCCACCTGTTGACATTAGTTCCCAGCCTTCTTGCTGCTGGGTTCCCTCAGGACCCAGGCTCACTTTCAGGTCTCATCTTGAAACACAATAATAAACAAGAACATTGAAAAAAAACACATGAAAGTTAGCACTACTCCAAGCTCAGACAAGCATCACCCATAAACATCCAGCAGAGCTGTCAGCCAATGGCATTACCAATTAGTGCCATTCCACGGGGGTAAGCTGAGACAAGTTTAGCTTCTTCCTACAACTTCTGAGTAACAAATCAGATAAACTGGGCTAAAGGTAATGACTTCTTATATCTTCAGAAACCTGCAACACCTAGAATTCCTTTCTTGCCTTCAGCAGCTTCTCAGAGACGTTGAGATACAATTTTCATTTACTTGTTGAGGTCAGCTGAGACAAACGAGGTTAAGGGAGATACTGCCTGTGGTAACTTTACTAGCAATGCTTCACAGAGCAAGAGATACAAAAATTAGAGGCCAAAGTTTGTTCTTTTCAAAAATGCATTAAGAGTTCTCAGTGTTATATTTCCAAGTTTCTGAGTTCATACAGTGAACTTAAAAGCAGCAAGGAGTATGTTTTTATTGCTGGCCTCAAACTGTTCATCATTAGCAAGGCCAAAGCGGAAGCTATCTTGGTAATGCTTTGTAGCCTAGTAGAATTTTATCTACTAACCACTTACAGGGCATTGTGAGGTGACTTCTGTTGAACACTGGAGAGTGAGACCTTGTATAAGAGGCAGCCCTTCCATACAGAGAGGTGGACACAATGCTGCTCCTGAGTTTACACATTTGATCAACAATAACAACTACTTCCCTACTCTCAAAGCCATTCATTCCTCAGCAAAGACACGCAACTACAATTAAACAAGATCAGTTCCCTTATGCTCTTTCACTCTTTAGCTGCTGAAGTTGAAGATTACTTACACCTGTGAGATATACAGCAGTACTTGCATAAGTAAGCTTCAAAGCTGTCGTAAGCTACCTACAGTTGACTTACAGAATATTAGCTCAACCATACTACTGAAAACAAACTCCATGTTCTTGCTCCTTTTGTAGTATAGAAAAAACAGTTGCTGAAGCGCTTTGGCTAAGTGTCTCAAGAGATCTCTTTCATAAATTTCAATATCCACTCAGTTCTTCTGCACAAGTTTAATCCTTTTGGTGTGCAAAGACAGCTTTTACCCACTTCATTGACAAATCTGCCTTCCCAGGGAAAGAAAATAGTGCATACATATGATTCAGGTCAGTTAATTCTCCGAAACTCCTGACATCCTGTATGGGATTTTCAAAGATCTAGGGGCATAGAGCACACTTCCAAATTTCTCTTTAAAGTCACTAGCTTTGGCATCTGAGGTCACATGTTTTTGGAAGACTGCTGAAAAACTTGCTGTTAAAACCACAGAGAGAAATATGAAGAAGCCAACTTGCATCGCCTGTCCAAAAATTACAAAACACATCATTCCAACACACCTTTAGGTAAAATTCAGAGGATGTATAAACTTTCCAGAAACTATAAAAGCTGCTGAGTATTGATGGTGCTCAGATGGTTAACTCTTGACAGTGCTTGAACCTGGCATTGGTCCAAAACACTTCACCGGAGCGGAGAAATCTGCAGGCACGTGTGGAACACCGTTAGCCAATCTGCGGTTAACTTCTTAAAATGAAACCAAAAAGAAAACATCATTTTCACTTTACATAACTCTACTAAGGAGCTGGGGTGGAGTGAGGGAAGCACTCTGTAAAACTTGTTTTCTTTAAGCCACATCTTGATTCTCACTGTAACAAGATAGTGTTGGCACTGAAAGGATGCTGCAGTGAAATAACCAGCATGCACAACGTCAAAACTTGCAAAAGGAAACCAGCAATCAGACATACTAGCTAAAGTTCATTTCATCTATAGTCAAGAATGTGTTCAAGACTCAAAACTGTGTTACTTACTCACACAGAAGAATGCCGTTTTCTAATCCAGAACGAAAGTCCTTCTCACCAAAACTTCTGCCAGTCACTTGCTGCAAAAACACAGAGGGAAACAAGAGTGGCATACATTAAAAGGTGTTCTTTTCAAGAGCAACTCATAGCACACAGATAAAGCAACTGCTGCAAAGGAAGCAGCTGAACCTGATAGGCATTGCCAAAGGGCCACATCGTGTATATCAACCAGGTTCCTCCTCCTTCCTATTCCACTGAGCTGCTTAACACAGAGTGAAGTATCCACTCTGGCTAATGCAATTACAGATTATAATAGAGCTGTTGCTTTGATGTTAAAAAAAAAAAAAAAAAGCAAAAAAGCCCAAAGATGACACCAAAACCTTCAGAACATTTTAAAAATTTTATTCTAAAGCACTATGAATTTCAGAACTAATGTTTTTAGACAAACTAGACAAACTATGTATTTGTGCTGCTTTTCTGCACCACGTTAAAAAATTTGCATTGGACTTGAACTTCAGGTCTTTAATCTGTCACCTCTATGGAATAAGCAAATCCAACCAGAAACGCTGTTGTAGCCCTTCAGACACTCTCCGCAGTACTCCTTGTCATATGAAATATTTCACATCACAAATTGTGAGGGTGAATATAAACTCAGCGGAAGCTGAAGTTTAGGCACCTACTCATCCCTGTCAGGGAT
Source organism: Centrocercus urophasianus (assembly GCF_019232065.1). Classification (NCBI taxonomy): domain Eukaryota; kingdom Metazoa; phylum Chordata; class Aves; order Galliformes; family Phasianidae; genus Centrocercus; species Centrocercus urophasianus. The sequence goes on along the minus strand of NW_024884475.1, from coordinate 21,745,647 downwards.
GCTTATACCAGGGGGTATGTTCTGCGTAATAAACTCTTAAGCTAGCCTCTGCTGCTTAGAGGCAGGCCATCAAGGAAACACCCAGTAACCCTCACGTTGCCTGAAGGTGCAGATGCTACAAGCATGATAGAACTCCTGTGTATGACTCACTGCCATGTTGACAATGGCTTGACACTCAGTCTCAAACCATTCACCACCTATGAGATGTTCAGGTAAAGGTAGAGAAAGCACACTATTGCTACCAACAAATATGTAAAAATAGTTGCCATGCTAGGAACAAAAGAAACAAGAAGGCCTGCCTTGTTTTCAATTGTTCTCCAAGAGGTCTTCTCCTCCAGCCTCCTTTTCATCCAGTCAAAACATTTACCGGATGCTCACTGAGTTCTCATGGACTCCATCCAATCTTTCAACAAGACCCGTGCTCCTGGCATTGCTTTCGCCACAGAAAACAGCGGCTCAGGGATACATCTGCCTGACATACCAGCTTTCTCCTTGCTGTTCCATTCAGATACAAGACCCTTCCCTCCCAGTTTCCTGTCATAAAGACAGCAATTTATAAAAGCTGACAAGTTTGGCACTTTCCCACGGGATTAGCGGCTGCACTAGCTTCACAAATGCTGGTTGTGACTACACACAGTCTTAGACAGAGGACAACACTTTTTTTTTTTTAATTGAAGTGCAAATATGAAGCCTCAAGCTTAATCCTCCACTTACTTATAAACATATTCTTTTTTCAGTATGAAAGAATTTCTCCCACAAACTGATAATTTACAAACTCAAATTCTTTCACACTCTTAAGTCAGCAATCATGCTTTATTCAAATATGTGAAGTAGAACAAGGCACTGGATTGCCCTCATATTTCAGCAGAAACCAGACAATTTGCCAGTCGGAAATCACCTAAACTATCTCTAGTCCTAGAGTTTCATCTCTAATCTTGATCTGCTGGGACAGAGGGAAATTGTAACAACATAATCATTAACATTTGGGATGAACCAGAGACTGAGCACATCAAAACCGATACTTATTTCATGCATAGAATAAAGTACAGAATATGAGAGAATAGGAAGAACTCTTTCAACAAAACTTATTTCATAGGGGAAGACCTCTGTGAAGGGAAAAAAAAAGAGATAGTAGTCACTGTATTTCACTGCTCAACATAAAGCAACATCAAAAATTCCAGCTGCAGAACTCAATCTTTGTGTGTGTTTGTTGAACATCCAGATCCACCAGGGAGCAGTACCAAAACTGTTAATACAGTTAAGTAAGAATCAACCTGCCAACAGCTATCCCATGAGTATTGCTGTCATTACTGCTGATGTAGGAGGGTTTAGTATTATGTTATCTGGCTGCATGAATAAAATCACGAAATGCAAATACACAGCTGGAACAACAACTCTAGTGAGAGGCACAACAAGAACTGACAGCAGGTGAAGAAAGATGGGAAGGTCTAGAAACAGTGCAAGCCTGTTTAAAAAGGAACTGGATGTAAATGAGGCATCAAGAGGCTTATGCCTGTTCTAGATGCCCCAGCTGCAGAGGGGAAACATTAATCAGCTACAAGTCTCCTGACTCAGCTAGTTAACATGCATGAAAAGCTCAACAGATAAAGGCTAAAAACTCAAGGTGAGTGTGAAGATGACATCGTAAATATCAAATATAAACCCAAAAAGTGACTGAAAGGAACAAGACAGCTGTATTCATTTTTTTCAGAGGAAATTAGAGTTCCATTTCCTGGCATGTGCACACACACACATACATGCATGCATATACATGGAAAACATGTGTTTCCACGATATTACAAAACTGCTGCATGCTTCGCAGGCCTATGTTAATACTGTGAATATGATCTCAGCACCGTTCTGTTCCCACCAGATTATCCTCTTACAGTGACTGCTGTAAGCAGCACTCATATTTGTGCTGCTGCTGCTCAGCTTTTTTGCCAAGCTTTACTGGACAGAAGAAAGCTGTACATCTGCAGCCATGTCCAGAAAAATGAATAATGGAGTAACAGACTTCTAGGCCACCAGCTTTCACACTACAGAGAACTGATGTTCAGAACTGAACCATGTCACAGGTATGGACAAACACACTTTGGCAGCCCCAGGGAAAGCAAGATCCAGTGATGAGTTCCTTACTCACTGCTGCAATGTCAGCACATTGTAATTCTCTGCAGTGCAGGAGCCCAAAAGTTACAAGCGTCTTAAAAGGAAAAAGCTGTACCTTGAGAACCAGTCCTAAAGAAAAGCCTGACACTTTAATAAGTTCTGTAAGGCTGATAGGAAGAGCTGTCTTTCCATATCATACTGTAATGCAAAAATAGAGAACAGAAGTGAAACAATATATTTATTACTGTGCTTCATTTATGTGAGGAGGAATTCTTTTTTTCCATCATCTGGATAATATTTTCCTCTCTAAAAAGCTGCAAGCATCTTCAAACAGAGCCATTATTCCACTGCCGGATGTGTTTCTCAGATTCACTACCATTTAGCAACACAGAAAAGCAAACCTAAAATGAATTTCAAAAGTTATTACAAAAGGAATATTAGGACACTAAACCACAGCAGGCTGACCCTCTATCACAAGCTTAGGCAACAATTTTAATATGCATTTATACACAGTAATGCTTCTTATATACAGCACTGTTGCTGATTAACTCCTTTGTTCTTTGCAGTTACGCATGCCACTAAATCTATGTCATCTCTCGTGGCTGTCATCCAGCCACTAACCAGTGCCATATTACACAACTCTATTTTCACCAAGCTTCAGTTCACATTGTTTTCCTTCCTTGCACTTTTTATTGCTGCTAGTGCTCCATAAGATGGAGCCTGCAAAGCCTCTGGTATCAAAACAGCTTAAGGGCACGAAAAAGAAAGGCATCAAATTAGCAGATGATGTCCTCAGGTGAAATGTATGTCAGCCAACAAGATACCAGTAGATGAATAAACACTAGGTCTTCACGGACAACACTTTGAAAATAGCTATCTTGATTTTCTATGTGCATGCCTGAAAACAGCACATAAAGCAGTGAACAAAAATACAGACACAGCAGTGAGAGGTATTTGTTACTCATTACTTTTGAGAGTTTGTGAAACATGAGGTGAATGGGATGAGGTTCAACAAGGCCAAGTGGCGGGTCCTGCACTTTGGGCACAACAACCCCATGCAGCGTTATAGGTTTGGGGATGAGTGGCTGGATGACTGTGAAGAAGAGAAGAACCTGGGGGTGTTGGCTGATGCTCAGCTGAACATGAGTCGACAGTGTGCTCAGGTGGCCAAGAGGGCCAACGGCATCCTGGCCTGCATTAGAAATAGTGTGGCCAGCAGGAGCAGGGAGGTGATCATCCCCCTCTACTCAGCACTGGTGAGGCCGCACCTCGAGTATTGTGTTCAGGTTTGGGCTCCTCACTACAGGAAAGACATTGAGGTCCTGGAGCGTGTCCAGAGAAGGGCAACAAAACTGGTGAGGGGTCTGGAGCACAAGTCTTATGAGGAGCGGCTGAGGGAGCTGGGATTGTTCAGTCTGGAGAAGAGGAGGCTCAGGGGGGACCTCACTGCAATCTACAACCTCCTGAAGGGAGGTTGTGGTGAAGAGGGATTTGGCCTCTTCTCCCAGGCAACGAGCAGGACACGGGGCAATGGCCGCAAGTTGTATCAGAGGAGGTTTAGGTTGGACATAAGGAAGAACTGTTTCTCTCACACAGTGGTCAGGCACTGGAATGGCTGCCCAGGGAGGTGGTGGAGTCGCCATCCCTGGCAGTGTTCAAGAGGCATCTGGATGACGTGCTGCGTGGTATGGTTTAGTGCTTGTGGTGGCAATGGTGATGAGGAGACGGTTGGACTAGATGATCTTATAGGTTGTTTCCAACCTTGTGATTCTATGATTCTATGACAGCAAAGAACAGATTTTCAAGATACTTGGTGGGCTGTTCATTTCTTTTTATAAGTGCACTGCATTTCCATTTTGTACAATCTTTTTATTCCTCTCATATCAATTTTGATATAAGTAAAAAGTCCACATCACAAAACTAGAATACGTGCTACTTTTATTTCAGGGAGGTATGAAAGTAAGGCTTGAACAATCACAAGTATGTAAATTGGATGCACTGGATCATATAAGCAGCAGGCAACACAAGTCACCAATAGATGATGTATGGCTGTTTTTAAGATATCAGTCAGGATAGGCACTTCCAGAGTAATAAATTCCTATCTCCTAATTTCCAGAATTACATCTGAGCTAGTAACACAAGAATGCAAATTAAATTCCTCTTTTATATAGTACCGAACTAAACAATGCTGATGAAGTTAAAATCTGCTTTGCATTTGTGAACAAGAACTGAATGGAAGGAGAGCCTTCACCAGCTCCTGCTTCTGACAAGCTTTGCTCTGTTTGTAAAAGAAAACGCAATGCAACATCTCGGTATGAGCTCTCTCTCTACTGAAAAGAACAGGGATTTAACTTGCTACAGTAACATCAATGCTACAATGTTTATCATAATATAAGCCAGTTCTAAGCAGCTATATATATAAAAGTCATGAGGGAGCTAGAAGCCAGCACAGACATGTGGAGACTGCATGAACACAGAGCAACGCATCTTGGTCCAGGTGTACCTATCTTTCAGCATCATAACAAGCACTCTGCAGAAAGCTTCACAAGGCTATCCAGTGTTGAGGTAACTTACTATCAAATCAATAAAAGGGTGAAGAACTTAAGTATCTTTGGTGTGGATTTCTGGACAAACTCTGCGTGAGATCAGAATGGCTAATGCAGCCATCAGTGAACCACCTGAAATGTTGCGGTACAGAGCTCTGAAGTTTCAAGAATGCAGGGGAATAAGAATTCACACCTGAGTAGTAAAATGAACTTGTAAAGAAAGCACTTGATATCATTTATCTTCAGATCTCCCACTTCTTGGTTACAGAAGTTTAACCGCAGTTTGCAAAGTTAACTAGCCATTCTGAAGTCTCCTTTGTTCTCTCTTGCTCCACACCATTCTTTGAAGTGACAGAGAGCTGACTTGCTCTTTATCACACTTTATAGGGATTCTGTTTCTCCTAGTAACAATAGCATAAAATATAGGAAATCAATATTTTCCTCTACTTGCTTTAAAATCCCCTCTGTCACTACAGTTCTATCAGCTGGGTTAGACGACAGTCAACATTCAGCATGAAAGAACAATAGCAACTGACACAAACACACTCCCAGTTCTAAGCCCCCACAAAAAGGAATTTTTTCTTTGCTACAGGATCCTATCAGTGCATTTTCCATCAAGAGTAACATCTGATTTTTTTTTTTTATTTTAGTTCCTCTGCGCAGTTTAGTGAACAACTGATCTTAAGAACGGACTCACATTTATATTTAACGCGCACAAAAAACAACAGGTTCACTTAGCACTTCATTTAAGAAACCTGTCAAAAGAAACACGGGAAAAGTAAAACAAACTCCCACTCCATCTCTACTCTTCCTATTAAACCATATTTTTTTTTTTTTTTTTTTTTTTCTTCTTCTTCTCCCCCAAGAGGAAGACTACAGAGCTCTGCTTATGCTCAAGACAAATCACAAGGTGACTTTGAATAACCACAGAGTAGCCCTGTTCTGGTGACTTGGGTCCTGAGATTATTGGGTCTCTGACAACCTCTCCTTGTTGTTTTAGAACACACCAAGAGAGATCTGCCTCTGAAAATCTGCCCTGTAGCTCTGCCCATTGAATGGCGAAGGCACAATGAGAGAAGACAACTGCAGGTGAATGAGGCTTACTGCTGCTGATAAAGCACAGGCATCACGATTTCTCCTATCTCCATTAACATACCACTGCCATCAGCAACTATTACCTATCCAAGGCTTTAAAGTTAAGTCCAAGAAGGTTTTGATTTCATTAATTCCACGCGTCGCTAGAGCTTTCTGTATTGAAGTTCTTCATTTGTAATACACGTATTATACATATGGAGTTGCCATACACTGTTTGCATTTATGATCAGAGTGATCTGTGCACATCTCTGCCAGGACATCTGGTAGTACAATTGAAGCTGACTGGCAAGGTGCTATGCATGGTTAAAATCTCATAACAGAGTACACTGGGCAGGCTCCTTTTTCATCTCTTCTCCCTATTCTGTTTGTATACATGCTCAGGTGCATTGCCAAATGTATCAGCCTTCCCTTAGGGGCAGGGTGGAACAGAAAATGTTTCATTAAACATTGAACATTTTGTGGAGAGAAAGAGCAAAGAGCAGCAGGAGAGAACTTAAAAACAACTTCCATCAGACTTCTCTTGGCTGCAGAACAGTTCCTAAACCCTTCAACTAGCATCAGGTCATCTGTTACATTAAATTTGTATTTGAGAGCCAGTAAATTACTATTGCATCTTTTGTTATTATTTTTTCTTTATATAGGTAACTAACTTCTTATCTGTACACTTCATGCGGTATTGTCAAAATTAGATATTAGGCAACAGACATGAGAGAATACCCTAAGAAATCTGGTTTCAATCAGTGGTTCAATTTAGGAATCTTTTTATAGCTTAAAACAATAAAGATAAGGCATCTATGAAAAAAAAAAAAAAAAAAAACCAACAAAAACAACCAACAACAACAACAAAAAACCACCCTTATTTCCTGTACTGTAGGAGCCATCATCTGTTTTAAGTAGCAATATGTTTTAAAGAAGGGGGAGCTGCAGGCTTTTGCATAGATTTACCAGTCAGGTGCTTATTCATCCTCTCTTTGGGAGAATAAGGAAGAAATTAAGTATTACTTCAGGAAAACAACTTTTATTTGATAACAGCAGCATCTAACCATAATGATACATCCTGTAGTTTGGCAGCGCTTTCTTTAAGAACAAGCCCACATGCATGTGAGAAGAGCAGAAACCAGGATTAGCACATACCATGTAGACTCAACAAGTGCAACAACATAAAACAACAGTGCAGAATGAACTCTGATGCAAGGCACTCGTTAAAGCTCATCCCAGCCATTCCCACAGAGCCTGGCCTCACTCCAGCACCTAGAGGAGGCTCCCTCTTGGCTGCCGACTAAGTAAATTGAGGCACCCTTTATTATGGCCCATTGCACTTCAGGGCAAACCAGTCCTTCTTGGAAGTTCCTAGCCACACCTTTGAAGGGAAGAGGAGCAGATGACTAATGATTACTAGCTCTCGCAAACACCTTAAAGGCTTACCTTTCTCCAGGGTCTTGTTATTTTCTTACTGAACCAGGCTAAACAGTCTGCTCATTGGAAAAATGAAAGGCTGATAAAGTTACTACAAATTTTCCAACTTCTTTATTATGATTCCCTGAGACTTGCCAGTACAAACACCTGCACTGCCGTGCTATTGTTCCTCTTCTGATGAATGCAGAAAGGAAAAGTCTACATAGGCATCTACTCTTAAAATCAATAGGTATTCATTTCAACTTCACTGTTTCCTTAACATGGTATTTCTTGAAGCTGGAACCAGTGCTGATAGAAAGAGAACTCAAGCTCTGGCCACTCTGGCTACTCAGTGTAGCTGTTAGTCTAAAAAGACAGTCTCTCTCTCTCTTTTTTTTTTTTTAAATCAGGCAAAGCCTTTTCTAGCAGAGGTCTGCAGAAATTTTTTCCTTTGCCTAAGGTTGATTACACTAGCAACTATCCAACAAAACAGGAAATCAGGCATCTGGGCATCTCTGAGAGCGCAAGGAACTAGAAGACAAAACCCAAACCTGCACCCATTCTACCCCCTTCCTAGCTGCTGAATCTGACAGCAGCAAATCCACAGATGCTTGAAAAAACATTCCTCCAGAATATCTACACTGCATCATCTAAATGATGAAATCAAGACATCTGCTAGTAAAATTCTATATTTTCTCTCCTCCAGCTTGAAGAGAACCTAGAACTTTACACACTTCTGATTCAGGGCTGTCTGACAACTAATTACAGCTGGAAAGACAGAGCAAAAACTCAAGCAGCAGATTCCAAACTGAGCTCAATGGCTCATCTCTCCCTCAAAGCAATGAAGAGAGGCATCACTACAGAATCTAGATTGGTTAATCACCCCTTCACACTGCTTTAACCTATTTTATACTACTAATGCAATTATGTTTTACTGGTCTGCTGCTTCTTGGACAAAGAACTTGAACTTTTTGACACCAGTGCATTGCTTTGTGTCAGGAACGTGCAGTTTCAAGATCACACACACTAGAAGCCAGACAGAGACAGGAACACAAGAAGCTGCAAGTTCAGCTTGTCATTAGCCACTGTCAACTGACAGAGTGCAAAATTCAGTAATTACACAATGAAAAATGCCTGCCAAGAGACACTAGCTTCCTTTTTTGAAGAAATCAGGTGCTCACTTGAGCCAATCATCATGGAATTTAACCAACCATTTAAAGATGACACTATGCCTTTAGGTCACAGTGGGGCCTCTGAAATGGCACTGATGAGCATCACTAGGCACCAGTCTACCTTGAAGCTTATAAATTTAAACTCATATCAAGACAATTCCATATGTAAACTGCCCCATTTACAGTCTGTACAATTTAAATATATATATATATATATATATATATATATATATAAAAGTGTAGCTCAGCAAGATGTTTAAAGATCTAGTTCTGCAAACAAGCCCAAAGCAAGCAAAGCAAGAAACTGCCTATGGGAAATAAGTCATTTCACATAGACAGTGCTAAAAGCTGAAAAGATTTTATCTAATATCAAGAGTAACTGCAAAACTTTGCTTCTTCCAAACAAAAAAAGACAGAAAAACCATAACACTTCTGAGCATTCTATCTCAGCTCCTTGGATGTTCCCTCCAGACTCTCTCTCATCACCTGGCACATTCTCCAGCAGGAAAGGAACTGCATGCCATAACTTTACAGCCATGTGCAAAAAAAAAAAAATAAAATAAAATAAAATGCAGAGCTATCAGCTTCTGAACAGGAAAAAAAAATAAATGCTCATTTCAAAAACCACAGAACGCAGAAAAAGGATAACCTTAATTTGGTCATACGCATTTGAGGTCTTCATTAATAACCTGTTGGAAGTAGATTTATTATGAGATTAAGTGAGCTTTTGTTCCTGCCTCCATAGAGACAAGCTAAGGAAAAGCATTTACCCTCTGAACGATATTCCAGCTTTTAAGCACCATTTGGCCACCAGGCCAGGGTGGAGCCAGGCTCACAGCGCTAAGAGAGCAGCAAAGACCTATGGCAGATCACACCCAGCCTCAAAACAGGACACAGTCACACGGGGCCTGAGCATATCAGGCAAAGCTGGGTGATGCTAACAACCTACAGCCTAGGAGTGGCAAAGTGATAAACTGGGTCTAAGGTTTACCAAAGCAGTTCACTAAAAGGGGACAGGGCCAGAGACAGAACTAGAGACATGGCTACGACACAGGTTTGAAGTTCATCCAGAGAAAGACTTACAGTGGCCAGTGTAGATTTACTGAAACCTTAAGGGCTCCTGCAGAAATTAAACTGTGACCTTAAGTCAGGCTGCTGCAATCTACAGGCAAAGACCCTTTGATTCACTTTGTCCATTGTATGGCAACTGAAAAATAAACAACAAAAAAACACACCACCTTCCCTCTCTCCTCACTTCTTATAAGAAAACTGGAAAGGATGGCACATCCTTTGTGTCAAAGAGAGCAGCGCCATAAAAGGCAGAAACAAAAAAGGAAAAGGAAAGGATAATAAGTCGTGGTAAGATGGAACAACTATTTCTCTTGAAATGATGATGGCGTTATACTCTGAACAGAAAGTCTATTGCAGCCTCTACTCAAGGAAACTGGTTTTCTGTTCACCCCCATTTGCTCCACACCCTCAGTGTCCTGAGAGGTAACATCTCTGCAGAAGGCAATTAGAGCTTCCATTACAGCACCAGACAGAAGAAACAGTTAAGAACAGCTAGAATGAACCAAAGCATTTGAGCAAGTCTCTCCCAAAGCTAACATGATTCAACGCTAAGCTTGACTGCCTTACATAGAAAATAAAGTACTGTAAGATTTCAAATGCCAGAGTGCTCTTGTAATCACACTTCCACTATCAGTGATCAGCTTGAACAAAACTAAGCAGCAGAATCTCCTTTACTCCCTTCCTGCAAAATTTTCTCTCCCCTCTGCTCTCCCTGAAAATTACTCTTTTCCCAAGCGAAGAGTGTTTAGACCTATCTTTCAGCACATCAGTCCCGCAGGAGCAGACCATCTTGCAGTGTGCAATGAGCACTAGAACTGAAACCTATTTTTCATTCATCCTATTTACCTGGAATAGGACAGTTATTTGTAGGCATTTATAGAGTTTTCTGCTAAGTATAATTCATAAATCTGTATCATTGTCCCTCTGCAATGATAAACACACCACTTATAGATCCAGAGCATCAAATCAAGATCCATTTAAAGGCTGCCCCTGAGATACCAAACAGCAACACTACACAGGGTAGATTACTGCTATTTTCTCCCCTGCTGCTCCAGATACAGGGAGTCTTTGTTTGGAGGACGCTGAAAACAGAGCGAGAAAGGGAGCAGGATTGATGATGCTTACAACAATAACAAACACTGCTCTTTTCCATTACAGGAACACCTGCTGCCTCCATCCGTCCAACTCATCCATTATGCAGCACGCTTGTAGCTACGGCTCCAGAAGCAGCAGCTTCGAAGCCATGACAAACCCAGACCAAGGCTCAAGAAACAAACAAGCAACACTGCATTATCAAACAAATGATTTTCTTTGCTGTTCATTGCTGTGTGAAACAAACGCTGGGAACCATCAGATTAAGCATCTGCTTCAAATACAGACAGGAATAAAAGAAACTGCCTTCAACAAAATTCACTTATTTAGCCTTGTAGCAAGTAAATTCCTGAAAAGAAAAGAAAATCTAACAACTATTTTAATTGCTGTTACTTTTATTTTTACTGTTAGTGGAAGCCATGTAAGGTCTGAAATGGATTGAAAGGAATGTAATTATTTCACTGTAATGCTTTAATAGTGGAAAAGGAGCCTATTAAAAACATGCTTAACATTTCCAACTTAAACAGTAAGAACTGAAAGTCTCAGAACATTTGCTACATTTCTACAATTCAAAAAATCTCTGGAATTGGCCACAGCCCTGTCAGAAATCAGACTTGTCCCATGAACGTTTTCATGCTTCTACTACACCACCAATCCATAGGACCTCACTTGAGCCAGCAGGGCAACTCCACAACAACACTGAACGTGCAGCACTGGAATCCAATACTGAAAGGTATCTTTAAATTATAAGGGCTGGAAAGCAAAGCAGTTTTCAGAATTAATTCACAGTTTCCATCTGCCAAAAACAAAGGAAAAAGCATGACTGAAGTTCCTTGTCACAAAATATCTTTTCCATGTATCTCTTAGCATTCATGTACAAATGGCAACTGTCTCCAAATCTGAAATAAATTAAAAAAAAAAAAAAAAAAAAATCTAAAGATCTTGAAACTATCTATTAATTCATTCCTCATACAACAACATAAAAAGAAAATTTATTCAAGTTATTTCACTAAGTAATTTGAGTACTTTTGACTTTCACACATCATTCAAATAGCAGAAGAAACCAAAGGCAAATAAATATCATCAGAAACTTTTTTTCCACTAAAAAGCATAAGTATGTGGCACTCTTCAGTAATGCTGTACTTCCTAATGTGGAAGAGTACTGCTGTTTCACAAACAGAAAAATCATAGAATCATAGAAACACAGAATGGCCAAGGTTGAAAAGGATCACAATGATCATCCAATTTCAACCCCCTGCTATGTGCAGGGCTGCCAACCACCAGACCAGGCTCCCAGAGCCACATCCAGCCATCCTGGCCTTGAATGCCTCCAGGAATGGGGCGTCCACAACCTCCTTGGGCAACCTGTTCCAGTGCATCACCACCCTCTGTGTGAAAAACTTCCTCCTAATGTGTCAGTACTGTTCTCACATGTTCAGACCGACTAAGAATTTCATCTGTCAGAATAAGAATGTTTGTTCTAATTTACAAGCAAAATTATAGACAACTTTCAGGAAAAAGATACGGAGAAAAGGAAAAAAGGATAAAAAGAGAAAAAGAAATTGACACTGCTACACATTTAAATAATACCAATATTCAGTGAATCAGCCAACATTTTTTGGAGAACACTGCAAAATATTCATTTGAGAAGGCATTCACTCATAGGAAGGTGTATTTATCTCCCTTTGTTCTTTAAGGTGAAAAGGTATCTGCATGGCAGCAGGAGCTCTGTTGTTCAATTCAAGTGCTCTTATAGTCTGTTCAATCCTTTCTGCTTCTACGTACACCAAGGTTACCATTAAAATCTAAAATAATAACTAGTGATATTTTAAAAACCAAAACTCAGGAAGAACTCAAAGGTTCTTTCTCCCCGGCTAAAATTAAAAGCTTATTGTGTAACAAGCTAATTCTGAAAGGTGCAAATTCTAAAACCTCTATTCTAAATATTGTCCCACTAGACAGGAAGAAGGCAAAATAGTAGGAAGAGTCGTCTGATGCCAAACTGCTACATGGAATTAAGAGCCCGTATTTAATGCTTCACATGAGGATGAGGAGAAACACATGAAAAAGACAATATTCCCAATTTCATCAAAATCTCCACTTCTAGAGAAAGACAAGGCTATGAAAACACAACAAACACATGTTTCTTTGCTACAAAAGAATCAGTTCACACCTCACTGAAAAGACAATTCCATCCAAATGACCAATCCAGTTTCTGAATACATTTTCTAATTTTTCACTGCATGACTATGGGCAGAATATTGAAGTGTTTCACGGAGCTGCAGAGGCCACCACAAAAGCAACCTTATTTTGCCAAGACTGATCTGTTGATACACCAGCAGAACCACCTGACTTAGCTACACCAGTTAATCTGTTTTAAAAGCTATTTTTTTTTCCTGGTATCAATCCTACCATTCTTGTTTTTGTACATGACGAAAGGCACCAGGTATCTGAGCATAAGCTTGGTCTTTTTAGCCAAAATAGGAATACCAGCACACTGCAACCATCTGTTTTTATCATCAGCTGCAAAAGGTGGCCAAATAAGTCCAGCACATTTGTAGCCTTTCACATACTCTGAACTCTGACTCCACGCTTTAGAGAACTGCTGGAGATTTTCTTCCCATTAGCTTGAAGTGATACTTGCTTATAGTCATCACTCATAACCCCTCATTAATAAAAGGAGGTATTGTTCCTTCTAACAAACAGCAGCAGGTAGAAATGTTTAATACTACAAGTACTTACATGGGAGCAAATAAATTTAATGAAAGTACATTAAAAGAGAGGAGAATAACCTTTCTGCTGCCTTGCCCAGTGGATGGCAGAGGTAATGCTGGAAAGGTGTAAATGGGAAAGAAGAGAGAGCAAGCAGTGCAGGTGTATTTGATTGCATGGTGTTGCACCACATCAGCTTTCTGTTAAAACAAGAGAAAACGCATGAGGAGCTATACAGAAATCCTTCTGGTGTAAGTTAACTCCTGTCAGAAAAGTACAGCTGCAAAGTCCAAAAACTACAAAACCCATGTTTGTCCAAACATTAGGAACACAAGAATAGGGCTTACAGCATTCATTCCAGTTATTCTTTTTCTGTTCTCATGGACAAACACTGCATAACTACACAAGGCATTTCCATCAATACACATCTATCAGGTTAATTAAACTGTGCCTCAAAAGTAAATTCTATATTCTTATGGCTTACCCAAAGAATCATTTATATAATGGAACAAAATTGGATGTCTGTTACTGTGAAAAAAAAAAAAAAAAAAAGATTCACCATCAGAAAAAATATTATTTTGCATGTTTCACATCCAAACCACAAGCCAACAAACGCTAGAATTTTCTCCAAGACTAATAAAAGTAGGTTACTTTGTGGTCTTTGGTTACTGGTCTAAAACCAGACAGATCACTTTAGAATTTGGTTTTACGTAGCATGGTTTGCAATTTGAACCAGGCAAGTGAATGCAAATGAAATATTGGGCAACTGGAGCCTGGTTTTGAATAATGCTCAGCACACCCTCCACCCAGGCTGGAATTGTTGTACTGGGTTTATCTGGCAATGTTTCAGTAGCAGGGTGCTCTCTGTGTGCGGAGCCCAACAGCTGCCCCATGTCAGATCAGAGCCAGCTCCAGCTGCTCCAAAAGGGACCCACTGCTGAGCAGTGCTGAGCCATGAGCTACGTGGGCAGAGATTGACCACAAAGGAACAGCAGAGATGAAGCACTGACTATAGCCTGCCTTCCCATGCACCTCTTGGGGAGAGGAGGTAGAAGAGGGTGGATAGGGGAGGGAAGGCATTTTCAGTTTTCTTTTAGTTCTCACTATTCTAGGGTGTTAGTAATAGCTGATAAATTACATTAAGCTCCCTATATTTAATCTGTTTTGCCCATGATGGTAATTGGTGAGCAATCTCCCTGTCCTTATCTCAACCTTGAGCCCTTCTCCATGTATTTTCTCCCCCTCTTCTCGTATGGAGAGGGAGTGAGAGCAGCGTGGTGTTCAGCTTCCCCTCAGGGTGAAAGCATCACAACTGGTTCTTGAACTGCTCCACAAAACCACATCCTGTTGTGATTCAGTTGTGCCATTTTCTCTCTTGTCCTCCCCAGCTTAACCCTGTACAAGAAAATGGACTGAGGATATTTCTGAGAGAACCAAAGTGACATTCTATAGAGACAAACTGCAGATTAATTGCCTTACTACCAGAGATTCTCAGATTCTAATAGCATTCTTTTTGACTCTACAGAAAATTATGTTCATTCCTGCTTCATGCAGGAGGACAAGATAGAATAGCCCTGTCTAAAGCCAAAATTAAGAAGCGATATTGAACAGGCAAATGGAATAATTAAAAAAAAAAAAAAAGCTTGTCCCTTGCTACATCACCAACAGATGATGATGTCTTTTGCAGAGCTCTTGAGTAGAAGCAGGCTGTTACCTCTAGATGCCCAGATCTGCTATTCGTTTTTTTCTTTCTGCTACAATTTCCGCAACATAACCTTTGCAAAATTGAGAAGTTGTTTCTAATATGTAAGGCAAGGTCTTGAAGATGCTGGAACAGGTTGCCCATATAGGCTGTGGATGCCCATCCCTGGAGGTACTGAAGGCCAAGTTGGATGGGGCCCTGGGCTATCTGACGTACACGTGATTGAGCAGTTGGTAACCCTGCCTATGGCAGGGGGGTTGGAACTCAATGATCTTTGAAGTTTCTTCCAACCCAAACTATTCTGTGAAAGTTAACGACCTACATGATCATGCAGCACCCAGGACTGTTGTACTTGATTTACTCTGACGAAATAAACCACATGTGGAAAATGAGCAGTAAAAACATATGTAAACAACAACAATCCAAGGTGATGCATCCAGGTGACCTGTCACAATACTGAGTGAAGAAGATGAACTTGTAGTGTTCATTTCTGCCCATGCTTAATGTCAGCTCACAGAATCCTTCATCTTCACTGACTCTTTCAATACACCTCTGGTTGCTGTTGCAACCCATGTACCAGCTCACCTCTGTTTGACAATGTTCCTGTTGCTACTGTTATTATTATATGCTATTATAACACACTGTTTTACCCAGTTTTGTAATAAGAGTAACAAAAAGCATTTCCGCTCAGAAGTAGAAATTAATGTCTAGCTAAATATCCCTTTGATGCCAAAGCAATAAAAACTATCCCAACATCTATTCAGATCAGTGGAAACAAACCCGCTCAGCTCTTGATAGGGACCACCTCTGCATTAAGCAGTTCAGCTGTGTGCAGGCCATTTATGCTAGAGAAGGCACTACTGTCTGCAGCCGCAGTGCAAAAAGGTTGAGATTTGTTGCTTCTTTAAGTGCCCTAAAATAAACAAAACCCTTTGTTCCATTCTCTTGTAGCAAAAGAAATCAGATAGGGAAAAAGAAATAAATCTAACAATGGTTTTCCTGATTATATCGATTTTATTAGGAACAGCTGTTTTTCCCCAACTCATTGATATATCTTAACTTCCTAATGGCTTTACCCACAGAAATCACTTCTGTATTTATTTATAATCTATTACATCTCTCCCTATAAAAGACTTTAAAATCTTCATACTACAGATTTGCAGCTAAGAACATCCAGCAATTCACCGGATTTGAGAATCTTTCCAGCTAACACATTTTACAGGTTCTATCAGTTTGCAAATTCACAGAGCAGCCTCACAGGGACTCACACTTGCATGTCTCACAATCAAAACAAACAAAATCATCCCTTCTTAGCAAGATATTTAGTAAACAAAATAAGGTGTGTGCTGACTAAAGGATTAGCATAAACAAATGCCACTAAAATTATTTTTCCCATGCTTAAGAAATCAGAATTCTCTCTAAGTCCTCTGGAATATGGCACAGCTTGAATACCTACTCCAAGTCACCTTAATGATAAGTGATCAGTACCTAGAGAAAGACCTCAAAAACAGTACCTCTTAGAATTTAAAAAATCATAACTTGACATGTGACTGTTGGTAAGTAGCTTGGATAAATGAAACATTAGCAGTAAACCTGCCAGCCCTTAGGCTGACCAAATCCCATAGGGTAGGAGGGAAATGAGAATTACTGGCACCAGCTCCTAGCAGAACTGGGGAGGGTGTGGGAGAGGAGAGGAAGTGGAAAGGGCAATGGTTTCACAGTCCATTCCAAGACTGTGATCTCCACGTGCATTACTGAAACAATTAGATTACACTGCTAACTATTGGAAGCTTGAGTTCCTGTTTGTGATGTGTGTGCAACTAAACAGGATGCATATCAGCGTGCAGCTGACTTGAGCCAAACTTAAACCTCATTGGTATCAAAGGCTGCCACTTCTCATGCTAAATAATGATAACTGCAAACATTAAATGCTATTTTTATATTCAATCTATAAAGAAAAAAAATACCAGGTGGCAAGTAAAGCAGAAAGTAGTGATGAAATCAATTGGTTTCAACAGCAAGTACAACCTGCACAGAATATTTTTGAAGGAAGCTACAAAATAAAAACAAATTTAAACTTTAAAAATGTGTTTGGAAACATTTCAGCTGTTTTTCTTTTTAGTATTTCCCATGTAACTGTTTGTGGTTTGCTTGGAATTTTTTAATATTCATTTGATTTAACAAACAGATACCAAAGCTTTATTTCAAAATTCTGCTTAAGAGTTTAATTTATTTTTGAAAAGGAGCTAATAGGCTTTAAACTTCTGACTTTTCTTCAGCAGAAAGCCCAGGGAAAAAACAAAACAAAACAAAACAGCCAAAAGTGAGACTTGATAAACACATATCTATGAAATTCAGATTAAAACAACGCTTCCTGCAACTAATACTTTTTCTGCATTTTCCTCAAAATTGTTGGGTTTTTTTTTTGTTTTTTTTTTTTTTTTTTCTGTTGGGACAGAGGGCAAAAATTCTGTCCCGTAAGTAAAGTTTAGGAATATCCATCTTTGCAACTTGTAATCTATACAGAGCCACACAAAATGTGTAAGTGCTCTGGATAGGCCATTTTCCCCTTCCATTTCATAATTACTCATATGGCCAAGGCACAAGATAAAAGCAGCTATCTGATCCAATAGTTGGGAAATAGAGAACTCCCAGTCAGACTCCCAGCCCCAGCCAGATCTCTGCACCTGCACCCAGCAGCTCTCTCAGCCATGTTTGCCACCCTAGCTTGTACTGGACACCTGTGCCATGCTGCCTCTTCCCAAGGGCAGCACAGCTGCAGGGAATACCTGGCAGCCACTGCCAGGCTGACCCTGAGGGTCTGTAATGGGCTCCTGCAACGTCTGAAAGCCAGCAGGAGGAAAAGAACAGGCACTCTACTTAAACAATGTCTCTTGGAGCTATGAGACTTACAGGCATCTGGGTTTATTTTCCAGCCATTTAGCTCAGGCAAAAAAGAACTTCAATGTATCAAATGCATTGTACAACCTCACTCCATCTTCCTCTTGGAGCTCAAGCCTTACGACGAGCAGGTAAGGAAAATGGGATTGTTGAGTCTGGAGAAGAGGAGGCTCAAGGGGTCATCGCTCCCTACAACTGTCTGTAAAGAGGCTGTGGTGAGGTGAGGGTCGGCCTCTTCTCCTAACAGTGATAGGACAAGAGGTAATGGCCTCAAGTTGCACAAGTGGAGGTTCAGGTTGGATATTAGGAAACTTTTTTTTTTTTTTTTTTTTTGTCAGAAAGAGTGGTGAAGCATCAGAACAGGCTGCCCAGGGAGGTGGTGGAATCACCATCCACAAAGGCGTTCAAAAAATGTGTAGATGTGGCACTGAGAGACCTGGTTAGCGGGCATGGAGGGGATGGGTTGATGACTGGTCTTGGTGATCTTAGTCTTTTCCAACCTTAATAACTATACTTTACACACTTTTTGTTAAATGTTATCTTTGAGTTTACTCATTTAATCAGCATATTGTTTTATGAAACAATGCACCTCTCACCAGCCTTTAAAATCTAATTATTTTTCTGGACCAGCCACTCATGTAATACAGTTCCTTTGCACAAATCAGGCCACCCAATTTGCAGACATATGTACTCCCTTATTAGAAATGGAGGCACTTTCTTATAACAAAACTGCTCACAACTGTCAGATTAAGTAGGACACACACACAAAAGAATGCAAGAATCAGACTAACAGTTCTGAAAAAAAAGATGCCAAAGTTCCTCCAATGTACTCTTCATTAGAAAATAAGCAACTTCTGGAAACTGGGTATTTATCCATATGTTTCCTTTAATGATACAAACAAATAAAAAGCTAAGATTTATTTCTCTATATTGAATACAATGGCCATTCTGTTGTAAAAAAGTCATCTACATTTCAAAACAAACTGCTCTCTGTTCTGAAGCTCCCACTGGTCATGCAGGAAAAATAAGTAAATAGAAAGAATGTAAACAACATGAAACATGTTTTGCACACTAATATGCATTTGCTATCTGAGTTACTGATAGTCTCTGAAGAAGAGCTCCACAATTCTAACTAAAAACCAAAGAGACACCAACCGCCAGCTTCATACTCTCACATTTTTTGTGTTCCCACTTCTCATATCAGCTCCTGCATTTTACAGTACTGCTTTTCACACTCTCACGAAGCTACAAAGTTCAGTAGATGTTTAGGTCAAAGTAGAGTTGACATAAGCATCACACTTAACTTGCATGCCTGAATTCAGAATACATTTGGGTTAACCTGTTAGTCAAAATTCAGAAAGCTGAGAACAAGAGACATCCCGCTTGTTTGCACATCACTTTCTGAAATAAAAGCCCTCCCAAGGAGTTAATTAAGTAACAAGAGTATAAGCATTTCTTTCTTCACTGAGATAAAAATACTGTTTTATCTTGCATTATTCCAATGTGGCCATTTGCCTCATTTAGATGTTCTGCTGAAAAAACTGATAGTCCGGAAAGCCCTCAGAAGCCAAAGCACTTCTTAGCACCCTTCTCCAAAGCTGAATGAGATATTTCGAACTCAAAATATCTCAAGTTTAGGTTAAATAAAACTGCATAGCAATATTTCAACATTAGCTATTACCAGGCAGCAGTTATTCTTCCTGTAGTAAACCTGACGGAAAGCACTCTAATTTCTTTAATTAATTTTTTTATTTGATTACCGCAATTTTTTCTGTAATTCTGCACTCTCAGCGATACAGCTCTGATGTATTTTTATACTTCAATTTTTCATCTAAGAAAAAAAACATGTAAGCAGATGCATACTGATGCACTGTATTCTGAAATTGCTTTTTTACTCAGTACTGTTCTGCTCACTATAGAAGCTACAAGAGCCTCTTCTCTGAAGTAGATCATGACGACACACATCTAGCACAGACACCTGAAGACCACGATTCCTTCTGTGCTTAGCAACAAAGTCAGTGAACAGCCTCCTCCTGAAACAACAGACATAGATTGATCAATTCTCATTATTAAGAACTCACTTCTACTCCATATGAAGATCTCACACTGAAAAAAATGCTTTTCTTCTGAAAGAATGTTATATTAATGCAGTATTTAGTTTGATAAATGAGTGAATGCAAAGCTAGCAGCAAACCTCCATTCTCCCACTCATATTTCATCAAAACCATTATAAAAAAATGTCATGTACAAAGAAGTACCAGAACTCTTAGGCCACTAAGCCACAGGATGGAGAAGCAAGCATTTTAACTGTTATGTCAAATATATAAATATTCCTTGAGGTTTGACACAATACAGATAATAGATTGTGTGGTAGAACCCATGACCTACAGCTATCTGCTCTCATAACACTGTGTAAAAGGTTTCAGAATGTCAGATTTCATGCACAAGGGCTCAGTGTGGCAGGATGTGCCATCCTCTCCAAAATGTTTTATTTAGAAGGCAGCATTGTAAGATGTACTCTGTCACCACCAACTTGCTTTTCACTCTACAGAACAAAGCTAAAAGGATTAAGCAATTTTACCCGGATACTGAGATGCTTTCCTAGGAATCATCAAATGTGATTATTTACTCAACAGCAGCATAAAATGAATAAAACTATGCTAGAGGAGCATTTTCATCCTCCTGAGCCTCCTTCGTTAATGAAATTAATCATCCCTAATAACAGCTTACAAAGCCAGCTGCTCTTGTCAGTGTGGTACAAGCTAGGGATATACATGATTTTAAAAGTCTGTGACCCTCCCTCTGTCAAGTACTTTGTCATTATGCAAAGGGCATCCAGCTCTTCCCTTCGCCATGCAGACTGAAGGCAGGCAAAACGTGCTGTTCTTTCCTTCTGCCTTAGCGACCTTTCCGCTGGAGGAATGCTAGAATGCTAAAGAAAATCCATTGTTCTCCCATCACTCCCATCAATCATTCTTTTAGACAAAGTCATCTCCTGCCTTAGCGTCCAAAGTAAACACTAATGCATCTCAGGTAAGGGTGCCTTCTCATGCAAGTCTCTGCAAAATGACAGAACTGACTCTGAGTTAGATGAGTTCATACTAGAACTCTGCTGATGTATATAAAGGATAAACTACATTTCTTGTAACAGGTTTGTCATTTGACATGTAGCACCAACTGCTTTATTGTTTTCTCCAATTAGCAGAGTTATTTTCTACCCAATTAAAAGAACAGGGTACATTTAGTCTGCAGACCATTCTAACACACAAGCAAAAG
Organism: Centrocercus urophasianus; assembly: GCF_019232065.1. Classification (NCBI taxonomy): domain Eukaryota; kingdom Metazoa; phylum Chordata; class Aves; order Galliformes; family Phasianidae; genus Centrocercus; species Centrocercus urophasianus. Next base: position 21,724,579 of record NW_024884475.1, on the reverse strand, counting down.
TCTTTTGTTATCGGTGAGAAAATTCACAGAGAACGCATACAACACAATCATTTAGCATTATGTGTGAAATTCCACATCATTAACCCCTTAAGAAGCATATCTTCCACACAGCTCTTCCATAAGCAGCTTCAGACAGGTCCTTCTAATCCACTAGGAGCAAATTGGCTCATCAACTAACACAGCCGCCTGCCTGCTGGGGAAACAACAGCAGCAAAAAAGCTGTGTGTGGTAAGCAGCAAGCATCACTCTTGAAGACAAAAGCACAGTTGCAAGGCAGTAAATACTGTTGTGGGGTTTTGTTTGTTCATTTGTGTTGCAATTTACAGTGGTTACAAGAAAATGTGAAACATAAAGACAAAGATAACCTTACCCCTCAGCAATCAAAAGCCAGCTGGCCAACCACTGGAAAGTGTTGCCCAGTAAGGAGTCAGGGAATAAAGGCTTTATGAGGCTGTTGCTCATAATACTGTTTAAGAAGAAAAAAAAGTATATATATATGCACACACGTACACATATGTAATCTAAATAGAAATGGTACGTAATCAATTTTTATACATACATAATGCTTTTAACTGTCTTAAACTTGAGCTACCAGCAGCCTCCAGCAGGATTTAAGAGACTTTTGGGCTGGCCCTACCCTGGGCTCCCAGCAAGACACAGCTGTGCCTGGGCAGCTTCAGCCACACAGAATGTGGGGGTCATTGCATCATTTGCACAGCCACGCTTCATCAGGGCCAGTTTTGATGGTTGGCTCACCCAGACAAGGATGTCCTACTACAAAAGCTTAGGTGGCCACAGATATCACCTCGCTGTTCAGGATATGGTGGCAGAAGTGTGATGAAGGTTCAAGGATAAAGGATGTGGGATGAAGGGTGCAGGATGAAGCTGCAGGCAAAGAGAAGGTGAAGGATTTGGGGTAATGGAGCCAGGAGTTAGACTCATAGATCTTTGCGAGTCCCTTCCAACTTAGGACATTTTGTGATTCTGTGATTTTCAATTACTTATCAGACACAGTCTATTTCTGTTTTCCCATTAGAACTAATGCTAAGAATGTTCCAGCGAATCTGTGGCTGAGCTGTCACCTCTTCTTACATGGAAAAGACTGCATGGCCTGTACACACATCTGTGAGTTTTGCTTTGCACATTCATTCTCATTTCTTATGAGAAGAATCCCATGGTAATACTAGTTTCCAAGCTATCATCTCACTATGAGAAAATACTTCTGCACATTGCTTCATTGTTCCTCTTACTTTGAAGGTGACGTCTGATGATCTTATCATTTTATGGACTTTACATGCCTTAGCTGCCTATAGCAGCAAGAGTTTCTGTTGGACACCATCCTCTCTGGTCCTGCACCCTGAGGTTTCTGTGCTGCAGTACGTGTCTTCCCAGAACTATTTCAAATTATTTCAAGACTGGAAAATGAAGCCGCACTTGTGTTAGGATTAAATTGTGGAGCACAGTCAAGCCCCCAGTAGAGGAAGGCCCAAGAAGTTAGATAAGCTAAGAATAAGATAATTCCCCCAGATGACAAGCAGAAGTTATTTTTCTCCTTGACAGCTGAGGACATAAATGCCTTCACTACACTTCAAGTCCCATTTTCTAACAAATAAACCAATTTATGGATCACTTAGCATATATGAAATCACTTTCCAAAGAACCAGTCTGGCTGCTTTTAAATACTTGAAGCCTTATCCATAGGCTAGAGGCAAGGTGAGGAGAGTATCACAGCCTCTTGAAAAATTTTACAGGAGGGTCATGAGAAATACATAAAACGCCTAACCAAAAGGCTGATGTAGTTAGACAACAGAAAGACTCCGCTGCAAAGCTCCACAATCAGCTCACAGAAGGACTCTGCAGTAACCTTGTCCCTGAGATGTCTGAGCTGACATAAGGATGCAACACTCCAGTGGCTGAAGAACAACACCATGCAGCTCCCACTGGCTCCTGCGAGAGTACCAGTCACCATCTTAACAGCAGCAGCTGGATAAACAGATGTTTGCACTGAACATAAGGTTTCTTTTGTTTTGTAATGAAAACCATCACTGGCCATTACAGCTCACCTGCCATGGAACCAACAGTAGTTTTAAATATCAGGCATCAAAGAAGCCCAAGCATGGAATGCAGCCTGAGCTCTGGAACTCGTGCCTCTTAAGACATATATTGCACACAGAATTACATCCCCTGTTTCCACATGTAAAGCTTCTCATATCTGTGTTGCAGACCTGACTAAAGCACGAATCCAAAAATATTAGCTCTAAATGGAGAGGTTTTCTTTAAAGAGAGTTATTGCTTCCTCATAAAAGGAAAGCTTTCTCTTCCTTATTCTGAAGTTCTACTAAATAAATGACAATTTCGAGCGTTTGAAATCTTCAGCCTGGTGAAGTGCCTCTCCCAGTGCCTCCCAAACACTGCTTGTGGACAGAAGCCAGAGAATCCATGCTCTGAGCTTTATGTTCTTCCTCATCTTTCCCTTCTCCCTTGAAACAGAGGCCCCTAACAGAACCAAGCTGTGCAAAGCAGCTGTGAAGCTAGACAAGCTCAGCTGATGATAATAATACTCATAGGATCAAGTTAATGACCTAAGTAACACAGGATGCACTTCCCTTCGGCACTGCACAATCTATTAGATGCATTATGCACATCTACCCCTGCATTAAAAAATAAAAGGACACCACCACAAAACCATACGAAGCTTAACAAAACACACCATGCACCATCAGTGGATGTAAATCCAACGTAAAGAACCTGCTAAGCAATGGGCTGTGGACACTGGCACGATGCACAGTTGAGTAGAAAGCAAAAGGTAAAGCTGTGATACAGAGGAAGCTGGATGAGTGCCAACAGTTGTAAGGAAAGAAGGACAGGCATGGGATCTCAGAAGACACAGTGTAAGTATATTTGCATGTAACAAGGTAGACTAGGATGAGTCAGCCTGAAAGCCTGCAAGCTTCCTGACGGAAACCTACAGACACAGAATCTTCTCAGCAGATGCCTATAGAAAGATTCAAAGAACATTCTTAGTCCCAGAATGGATTTATATAAAGGAACACACATTGTAAGTAACTTGAAACTACTAGATCTGTTTCTGCCATAATCTTCCTGGTGAGGCTGGCCTCCCCAGGTCTGTTTGTCCTTCATGATGACTGGCCTGATATTTGCCAATTCCAGCCTGAGTGGACCTCTCCCAGACACCATGACCTCTCAGTGACAGAAGAGAGTCTTCCTTTCACTGCCGGTGCACTGCAGAAAACCTTTTTGTTGCTATTCACATCCCCCATGCATCTCAACTCCAGCTCAGTTTTGGCTTTCTGTTTGTTTGCCGCCTGCCCAGGTAAAGTTGCCATATTCCTCCCAGACAGCATGCTCATTCTTTGTTTTACCTTCTGTACACTTTCCCCGTGTTCCCCACTCACTGACAACTACCAGTCTTTCTGCACTCAGAGAAAAAGAGAATGAGAAATGGAACTGAGAAGATTATCTCTGAAGACCAGCCAGCTCCCTGGGTCTCTCTCCTTCAGAGTAACCTCCTACAGGATAGCCCCACCAGTTTCCTGAGCAAGCAGATGTCTGTTCTCCTGTAGCCCAAGGGAGTTGATCTACTATGCACCTTGTCATCATGACAATTTGAAATATAATTGTTTTGTAGTTGCTGCTGCCAAAACCGTCATCAGCAACTGTATACCAAAACTTTATTCCTCCCTCTTCCCAAGCAGCAGTTCTGGCAGAACCACTATGGGAGTCAGTTTGTCCAACACCTGTATCAAAAACTCAGAAACAACAACAAGCGGTGTGGGCTGCAGTTTCTAGGAAACATGCATTTGCATCATATGGGAAACTACACGATGATTACACTTGAAAAGACAAAGTAAGCTAACAGTTTTTGGAAACTGGTGTTATCACATTGCTCTTCTTACACAACACAAAGAACAACCAGTTGTTTAGAATGCAGAGGGTCAACCCATTGTATTTCCAAGGGCACAGCTTCAGGCAGGACTTCCACAGAGGTCCAAGGTACCTGTAGCAACCATCTGCATTCTTAGGAAACTGAAGAGCTTAGGCTAAGTACATCAGGAATATGAACTGGTGTCAGTCTAGCTTTTCAGTATTTTTAAGAAAATGGGAAAGAAGAAATGAAAGAGGCAGTCATGGAATTTGACAACATAGTCTTTATCATTTTGAGGATCCTGATCTCTGGCATACATGGAATTTTCACAAGGATTTGACTGTCACAAAGGGAAACAGAGTCCAGATGTCCAATACTCAAATAACAGAGCCTGTGTGCAGTTGTTGGGGAGTCAGAGTGGAAGAAGTCTGGTATATTTACGTTCTCTATGAATTCTGAAATACAGTTGTCTGATGAGAAAACTGTATGAATGCTTGGATTTGGACCTCTGAAAAACTGGAGAGCACAAATAAGCTGCAGTAGGGCTTAACTATTGGTCAAGTGTAGTTTTTTTTTTTTTGTTCATTTTTAAGGCCAAGCATGTACTAAGGAAGAGTTAAATATGAAGGTTATCTTCTGTGAGCAGGTTTTCTTTATATTATTAAAAAAACAGGACTTTTTCCCTTCAGACATTTCAAATGACAGACTCCTCTGCTTGGACATTGATACTGATATGGTTCATATGGCCATGATTCAAAGAGCTGCAAACACTTTAGATAGTTAGCTTTGGTTTTGGCCTTCATGGACAGTGCTTTCCACTTTCTTAGGTTTTTGCTCCCTGCAAAATAATCTTATCCTTAGCTTGACCAGACTGTTAGAAGACATACATACTTTGGCATTTTTCAGTGAGGCTTCACGTCTGCACCTCTGCTAGTCTAGAATAAAAACGCTCCAACTCTGACACATTTACCAATACTATTTTTCAACCAGTGACTTTCCCAGGCAGCCCTAGACATACTTAGAGCTTATGCTCAAAGACAGCTGTACTAGAGTCAAAATAAAGGTGAGAATTGAAACTTCACACCATACTCAGTAAGATACAGTATGACAGTAAGTAGACTCAATACACACATGCACCCCTCTAAGAGGACTTCTGGAGCAACTATGCACAGGAGCAATCTCTTGTAGCACGTGATCTTTCAGTATTTCCCAAGCTACCTTCCTTCTAGCGAAAGTTACTCCACACATAACATCCAACTGGAAGTTCAAAGCAGATTGCACAGATAGCAGTGAAATATACTGAGAATTTCAAGAATGCATAATCTTTACTGACACCTGGCAAAATAGCTGTTAGTGCTAAAACCTATAAATCCTTGCCAAAGAGGCTTAAAAATAAATAAATAAGGAACTTTAGTCATCTGATCTGCATTTGCAAAATTGCTGTGGGAATAATGTTTGTTCCTGTTTTCTACTCTCGCAAAGCATACCACAGCATTATTACAGTTCTATCACAAAAAAAGCTATCCTTGGGGTGCCACTCAGGAAAAGTGTAACAAAAGAAAACAGTACTGAAAGAAAGAAATGATGGGAAAGCTCTTCCATCCTCAGTAAGATCCCTAATAATTCCAGCACAGCTCTGCATCAATGTAAATGTCAACACAACCTTCTTATACATTTCAAGATGTGACAGCACTTCTACATGCTCATGCTCTTTGTTTTGTGAAAAAAAATAATATATTGTTCTAGGAGGGGGCAAGACTGCAATTACATTCCCCCTCCCCCTTTCAAAATTGCATATATGGGAATATTTACGTTAAGGTAATAGATTACAAGAGGTAAAGCTCTGGGCATCTCTGAAGGTCCATCTTCCATTCATGGGAGCACCATTCTATTCAGAAGGGATGTAACATGCCTCTCTCATGCAACATTCTTCCTCAATTGCATTTCTGCACAATGATGGATAGAAAGAAATGGATTTACGTTTCCCTGGTGACAGTTCTTCACCCCTAATCTCACACAAATATCTCTAGCATGCAGTATTAGCAAACAGTTCACAAAATTCTCTAGACACATTTACAAGCATAATTAGTCTTACAAATTAATGTGCAATCATAAAGATCCCACGGAATACAGTACGAAAGGATTGGAGGCTACCCAGGAAGAAAGAATTTCAGAGTAAATTTCCTCTTATTAATACACGTGCAATCATAGGGAGGATTTCTGCAAGTGATAACCAACAGCTGTTACCACCAACTGCTGATATATAGATGAATAGATAGATTAGTACTTCACTTTAGGAATCATGTTTTAACCTCTCAACTCCATCTGCAGTCACTATGCAGTGTTAAACCACTCATACCTTTGCATCAAAGTAAACATTCACAATCAAAAGAAACTACTTAAGCTACACAATTTTGAAAACTCATTTTGTTATTAAGTCTGCTAAGACTTCACTTTAAAAAAATAACGTAATAACAATAAAAAACAGCCATGTTGCAGTTTCCTTCCATAGGCAGGATTGTTTCTTCCATCAGAACAGAATTTTTTAAGAACATCTTTTCAAGTTAGCTGAGTGTAACATTCTCCTGGCTTACGTGAACTTTCTGATGTCATTACATAGCCAGCTGACTGTTTATTTTCATTTAGTTAAAAACAACCAAAAAGAGAAAGTCTTGAATTTGCTACGTTACCAAAAGATACTCGTGCAAATGGTACAACAGAAAGCTTAAAGTTCACGCATTAAGACTACAAGAAAATTAATTCACATAATACCGCTCAAATAATAAATCTAAATCAGTTTCAGAAGAAAACAGAATGAGGGAGCTGGGTTTGTTCAGTCTGGAGAAGAGAAAGTCCTGGGGAGACATTACTGTGGCCTTCCAATACATGAAGGGGACCTACAGTAAAGATGGAGGACTCTTCACCAGGGCCAATAGTGACAGGACAATGGGTAATTGTTTTAAGCTCAAAGAGGATAGATTTAGATTTGATACAAGGAAGAAGTTCTTCACTCAGAGGGTGCAGTGGCATTGCAAAGAGTTAAGGATGCCCCATCTCTGGAAATGCTCAAGACCAGGCTACATGGGGTTTTGGGCAACCCAACCACTAGGTCAACTCTACAGTCAGTCCTGCTGACTCAGAGGGACAAACTGCACCCAGATGAGAAAGCTGGCTGCCTCCTGCTTTCCCTCCACTTCACTGCAGATAAAACCTAGAATCGCTGGAGAGGTAAAACAGGTTCTAATGAACTCCTAAGATTTTTCGGAGTACTGAAAATGGGACATCCTGCTAAAATCAAAATTGGTATGCTATACATATATACGCTATTTCAATCTTAAAATGTTGCTTAGGAATAACAAACCATGAATTTCCTCTGAAAAATGGATGAGACTAAAGCACAGGATATATCTGTGGACAAAGTGCTGTCTCCATCACAATGCAAAGGCTCCGGAAAACATTTCAGATAAAACAGAACTGCATCAATTATACTGTAAACTCATAGAAAATTATCTTGGGCAACAACATGAAGAGATTTCAATTCAATCAGGACTTCCTGATACCCATATAACAGTCTCAGTTCATGCAAATCAAAGCTAAGAGACGCGCTACACACTAAGACACGCAAACTGAGACATTCATAAAGTTTTTTTGTTGTTTATACAGTTGGTAACCATTTACTGCTAAAGGCAATATGCAGTAAAGGAGTTTTTGGGGTTTTTGTTTCTTTTTTTTCTCCCTTTTTTTGGAGTTGATACCACATGCTTCCACAGACAAAAGAAAAAAATCATCTGTAAAAACCAAAGCAGCTAGATTCATTTTGGAAAGAAGCTTGCAAAATCCCAATGAATACATCTGCAGAATAACTGCAATACTGAAATAAAGTAATCCCCACTAGTTCCTACTTCTTGTGTACTAGTGTAAAAATTTATTCTTTTGCTTTAACATAACACTGTCTCTAGACAAGGCTTTTTCTGTCTTGTCTACCATTTAACCCCCACTGTATTAAAACCAGTTAAGCATTCCCACTCCATCAGTCAATCTAACACCCTCATCTCATGAGATTCTCTGCTGACACCCCTACAGAATTTAGTAAATAAGATGTGACTGGGGCAGCCAAATGAAGCAATAACCTGTAACTCCTGCAGTAAATTTCGCTGGCTTGGAAAGATAAATATCTTAGACTAAAATAGCCCTGCAATGACTTCAAGGAGTTGCATGAAAGCAGCAACTCCATATATCTGTGCTTTGAGCGGCTAAGCTGTCTCATTTCAAAGCAATTCCACAAGTTGGCTTTAGCTGCAAACATTTCACATTTTAAGAAGTGTTGTGTTTTGGGTTTTTTTTTTTTTTTTTGTTTTTTGTTTTTTTATTGCAGGTCTGCAATAGGAAGCCACACATATTCAGAAAATGAACTCAAGAAGCAAGACAGACCAGACTTGGCCACAGACTACTCTGAACTCAGACATGGAAGATTGACAAAAGCCCAGTCTACCTCTACAAAAGCAATGAAAAGCAATGAAAACCCTTGGGAAATCCAGGAAGCCTGTCCTGTCTCTCACTTCATCTGTTCACTGGAGGAGTTGGGGGAGAATTCCATCTGTGCATAGAAAGTTCCCAAATCCAATACTAGACTGCATGCTGTTAAATGAGTACATTCATTAGTACAGTGTTTTGGAAATATGCCTCTATATTGTGTGGGAAGGAGAAAAAAAAAAAAAAAAAAAAAGAGAGAGAAGTTGCCCCTAGCTAGACTATTCTAATATCTCAGTACCAGTAAAAATAATCTTAGATCTTACTCTTATGAACTTCTACATAAAACTAATATCTCAAGCACCACAGTAACTAGTAGTGCAATTACAAACTCATCATATTCAATTCAAAGAATAAACAACATATAAGATATGCCTTCAGAACACAGTTGACTTGTTTTCTTGTTAAAGATCTTTATTCAGCCTAGCAAATACAAACAGCTCTTCCTAAATGCAGTTATGCAAACAATGAAGAAGCCCACCTTTTCCAATTTCAGACCCCCATCTCAGTACCAGCACTGATGCCTCATCTTTATGTTTCCCACTGTCACTTCTTACCCTTGAGTATGATCAGCGTAGTAAGAAGTCACTTCCTCACTTTCACTCATTGTGATGGACAATTACTGCTTACTTTGTAGTGTAGCCACATAAAATAATGGCTTAACCTGGCTTTTGACATCCCTAGGAGTTGCCTTCTCTCAATGCTGACTACACTGGCTAAGTTCAGACTCTTGGCAAGGAATAGGATTCTTACCAACGTTTCACCTCATTTGAAGCTCTACCTAAATGGGACAACCCCACTTACAGGCACCTAAGAAAACTTAGGTATTTCCATTCCTTGATGTTCTATATAACTCACAGCATCTGATACTACTATTTTCTTTTCCCAAATTTGAGACCCGAACATTATTGATGCCTGTACTTCTATATACAAATACTTTCAGCATCCAGTTTTACACTCTATCTGTATTCCAGTTGCTGATATTCTCATGACTTGAAAACTCCTGCCCACATGTCTTCAATCTGTGGACTGAAGTTTCAAGAATGTTATACTCATCAACAAAAAACTAATCAAGTCTGAACCTGCAAGCACTCAAGTGCAACAGTTTTCTGCACAGAGATGGAAGTACTCTGAGTGCAGTACAATCACTAGGGTGTGTAAAGTTTCTTATGCACTTAAGCACTTTAGGTTCTGTCAATTTTTTAAGCAAGTTTTCTGCCAAAATGGCAAGAAGTTTCACAATAATCAGCAGTTCTTGGGAGATTTCCTCTTCTTGTTCTAAATCTTATAAGAACAGCTGTTCTGGAGAAAACTTGGCTATATCTGAATGTCCACACAGGCTCCAAAACCACAGGTGCAGGCTCCAAGCCAGGGATGCATATGCAAGTCTCCCCTTCAATAGCATTCAGGTTTTCTCCTTTCTCTGATGACAAAACCACTGCAGAAGGCACAGGGATCAATAACTGAGCTTCAGAGCTGAGCATACATACTAGTCACATTATAGCCAACACTATTAATGAGATTTCAGGTTGAGACAGTTTACTGAGACTTTCTGTACTGTTCCCACAGCTGACTAGGCCTGTTGTATTAAGCTTAGAGTGTCTTTGTTTTAGCATTGCAGGTCAGTAGGGAAATGGCCAACAAAGAACCAGATCATTCAGTGCGTGGGCAAGGTTCTCAGGGGGCAGAGGGCCACCTCACTGTATTACTAGAAAAGACATTTGCTCAAGGCATTATTACAGTATTACACGTGCTGTAATCAGTAAGCACTGGCTGTGACAGCTGTGTGAGCAATTCCTACTGAAGCTTGTTCTTTGTAAGCTTTAGCAATCATCACTAGGCATGAAGCAGACACTGCTGTTTTCCATTTACTGACCAAGTTCAAGAGAATTCGTAAGGCTTACTCTCAGCTAAATTCCTGGGTTAAAGAAAAAAAGATATTCTCACCTATACTCTTAGCAATTCCTGTACCACTTCACAGCATACCTGCCTTCTATCTTCTCCAACAGAAAATATGCTATTAGTCAACCTTTCAACAAGCCAGACATTTTTTCCTGCCATACATCACTGAGAACAAATCTGGATGAAGTTCTGGATTTTTTTTTTACTTGTTCACATTAATTTCTCAGAAAGAATATTATTTTGCTCATATAAGTTTCCCAATGTGTCAAGAAAATTGAAACTGCATACTCAGCTACTTATTTGAATCTTGTGCCGTGGGTACTTTCTCCAGAAGTCATCACAAATCCATGTCAACAGTCAGTATCCAGAAAATGAGAAAGGTGAAACAATTTTAGATAATAAAGTTATGAAATTATTGGATTTGTGGCTAAATCATTCACTTAGAATGTTTTTGCTCAATTGGTTTAAGCATAATTTTGCACTGGGGATCATCTATATCTGCTTATCACATTGTTAAAGTTTCCAACCATGCTCGTTACACCAAGCATTTCTAGTTATGCTTTATTAGACGCTAAAGGGACAGTCTATTTCATGATATGACTCAAATGCAACCAACTGCAAATAATAGTCCTATCTTAAAATACTGTTAAAAAAAAAAAAAAAACTCTGAAAAACTGCTTATTCAAAACTCAACATAGGCTACTGGATTCAGCAAGCAGAAGAAAATACTGCAGCTGATCAGAAAAAAGCACTCAAAATATCCCCTCCACATATTCCAACAGCAGTATGTCATTCATATACACAAGCCATTATAATCTTTCAGGTGAGAGCAAAGTCCAGTGAACATCAGGTTCACTGAAATTTCTGTGGCAGCAGGAATTCCTAGAATTTTGCAGTGTGTGAGGTACAGAATTTTAAGTGCTCTCTGTTGCTTAAAAAAAAAAAAAAAAAAAAAAAAAAAAACCACAAACAACCCAGCACCTTTTAAATTCCTCATATACTCTTTGCTAGCTACAGAACTTCTATAACCTCTAAGGAGATAATTTTGATAAGACAACAGAAACTCAAGTATGCTTTATGGCAGATTTTCATGCTCGTTATTATCCTCTCTTTCCCTTGATGCCTAAGTTGCATTGCACTCCAAAGTCTACATGAAACAATTAAAAGTCAAGAGAAATCAAGCCCCAAACAAGCACCCCCTCTTAGATGAAACTGAAACAGTTCATGGACTGCTACAGCAGTAGTGTCAGTGAGTGCATTTACTGGTATCCACCCCATGCAATCCCCAGTCAGAGCTCACTGGCAGTGGACAGCAGCTGTGCATCAAAAAAGCCTGGACTCATCACACATAATTACAGTGTGTTTCTCCTGTCGGCCTATGGGTGGGAGTGAGACACGGGACCCTGCGTGGTATGACTCAATTATCTGAAAGATTTCCAGATAGCCAAACCATTCATCACAGTCCTCACCCACAACAAAGTCCCAAGTCAATTCTCCATCAGTATTTTCTTGGCTTGCAGCTTCCTTCTTCTGCCTCACAGCAGCAGTGCTAACACAGAAAAAGAGTGCAACCTGCACAGCACAGATACTGTGCTGCTTGAACATGGGAAGGATCCTAGGATGAAAATGAAGGGTAAAAACAACTGATTTTCTAAAGGATAAAAGCAGCTTAGGATGCTTGATGCATGTTTACTACAAAGCCTTTACTATGAAACTGACATGGAATTGAGAGCTCAATTAGACCAGAAAACTGCCTAAGCTGCAGGAAGCGAGTTAAAAAGCAAATGCCATGAAAGTTATGTAAGAAGTTTGTTTCTCCTCTCCATGTTCAAGAGTGATTTTGTCCATAGCAAAAGTATTACATAAAGGATGAACCTAACAAATGAATGACAGAAGATTATGTCATTTTAAGCTTTGCTGCCAGGGATGTTGTTTATCTTTCAATACAGAACTCTACTTAATCAAATTCTTTAGAGCACTGCTTCCACGAATTTCTCTTTTGAAGTCCCCCATTCACATCAAAAACAAAACAATGCCATCCACCAAAGCTTATACATTGGTTTCATTCTGTATCATAAGAAAGTGTTATGGTAAGGTAGTGTAATGGTAACATGAATACAATCAGCTAACTCATTTCACAACTGAAAAAAAAAAAAAAAAGAAAAAAGGAATTCCTCTCAATTTTTTTTTTTTAAGTCACAAAATGAGAAAGAAAGCTTTCCTACTGACATGACCAGCTGTCATTCTGATATGCCTTTTGTTTAAACATAAGTAACACTGGGAAGAGGGGAGAACAGAAAGAAAGGTGGATGTAACATAGCATATACCTACGAGTGGCAACACTCCCAAACCTGCCATATAGATTTATTGCATCATCTGTGGCATAGTCAAAATTCATTAGCACTGTATGCATGTTTGTGAGTATGAGAGAATAAGCATCTCACACATCTGCTTTCAGTCCCTACACTGAGGAAATCCACACAGCAGACACATTAAATGTCCTCAACTCCAACCTGAACCAAGGTGCGAAAGAGACAGAACATTAGAAGAAGTGTTCCTACCTTTCACAAAAGGAGCTGCAAAAATGAGTCACTAAATACTAAGACTGTTTTTACTTCAATTAAAGCGTCAGAAGTGTCAGTAAAAGTTTGGTTCAGAAACTGAAACCAGTAAATTAATATGAAAAAATACAGCAGACAGGTATTCTTCATTGGAACTACCAAGTGGCATCACACCAGCTTGTTGAGAAACAACTCAAAGCTGAGACATGCTATACCCACCTCCTGTGAAGATAAGTGGGATCCTCTCTTAAATCTGATTAACTAGCTGTAGATATGCAATAAGCAAGATGATCTGATTTTCTTTATGCAGCTGTGTGACTATAATACGCAAACAGAAGGTGCGGGGACTTAGGGAGGCCAACTATGTTCCTTGTAATGTTAAGGACTAGAAAAAAAACCTACAAAGCACTCTCTGCTCTCCCCATTGACCGAACTCCGCGTCACATAACAAGCCAATTCAGGTTCAAGTGGGAGAATATCCTAGGGGCCAAACCATGAGAGCAGTTCCCAGCTCTAATCCACCTGGCAGGACTCTGCTCTGCACAAAGCATCACGAGAGGGCCTAAGTCACGCTACAAAGCTGATTCAAGCAGTGGTTACATTAACCGAGGCAAAAACAATACCCATAAATGTCTCTTAGCACCAGACTGCAAAAGAAATAACTACTTTGATCACAAGCAACTGCATGTTAGAGACTGTCTTCAACTTCACTCCCATAAGAATCTCAGTGGTGACAGCATCCTATTTATAGTTTTATAGAAGAGTTTGGGTAGATCTGAAAGTCACAGCCAGCTTCACTTCATGTCCTATAAAAGGGAGGCCTCCTTCTAAACTTTGAGTCTATAAAATATAATTTTGTAATAAGAAGAAAGCCAGACAACTCCCTAGCTCTATTTACACTTAGACTTTTGCATTACTGCTCCATTTCTGGTTTTGAAGCAGCACCAAGGGTCTGAAGGAGAGTCTAAACAATCAATGAGAGTGGTATCTGGAATAATTCTGTTAGCAAAAGAAAAAGTTTTGGAAGACAAATAATGTGCCCCGCATCTATTGATACCCTGTGCCTTCAGCTAGTTCTCAGCTACGTTAGTAGGGTATTTAGCAGTCAAATCTTCCTACATTTTCAGTTCTTCCTCATGGAAAACTTCTGTGCCAAGTCAAAGTCAAGATTAATTTTAATGAATGCCATAAACTACTTGGGAGGGAATAAGCAAGGAACAGCAGAATTTTTTAAAGCTACTGGAATTCTACAGGCACACACACACACAAAAAAAAAAAACAACCCCAAACCTTCATGCAAATATTTTCTCAGTCCCTTGCTCTTGTGAAATAGCTTTAATTATTAAAATTTTCCTGGCAGGACAACATTCCTCCTCCAGATCTTTTCATGCCTTGTACAAGTCTCTGGGGACAACAACAACAACAGGCAAGTCATCAGTATACGTGAAATTCAAAGAATCAAGTGACTATTCAAGTTATTTGCCACTGAGGTCATTTTCTGAGCTCTCTCAAATATTCTGAAACACCACAGAGATGTAATTTCACACAGAATGCTTAAAATGTCTAACGATCAGCACAGTACAGATGCTGAACGTTGGATAATTCCTAGTCATGACTCCTTACACAATATCAGGTAGCTTATAAGGCAGAGATGATAACATTATCTGTAACAGAAGTATTATCTCGATTACGATAATGTGTTATTTACTTCCATATCATGATTTTCTTCAGTACAATAGAAAAACCACTTCTTCAAACTTTCCATTGATTACTTGAAGGTGCTAATCATTATTACAAACATGGAACAGAAGCAAAGCATCTGTATATTTATATACACTTTTAGTATTATAAATATTTAAGTGCATAAATATGGGTGATTTTATAATACAGAAAAAAGCAGCAGGCAATTTTAGCCTCTTTCCTGAGAAAGTCTCACATATATGTACTCAAATCAACTCTGCTCCTTTACCTTAACATCATTTAATACAAACCAAAAGCCACTTTTTTTTTTCTCCAATCCCAATGCTTAACAATCAAGACCAACACTGCAATGATGTTTTTATCAGCAATGCCATTTTTCCTGTCCAGTGAGATTTCCTGCCCCCTATTCCACAGAACCTTCCTGCCAATGTGTTTTTTGACCTGTGCAACTGAAAAAAGCCTAATGCATAAGTTTGATGATGACATTTCATAGCAGCCAGAAATAAGCGAAGCATCCAAGTATATAAGGCCTCCAAATTCTGTTCCAGAGGACATAAGCCATTGTACTGCATCTGGCCAGAAATGCTGGCAAGTACTGGTGAGATATGACTTATGGAAAGTTAAACCTTAGCAATAGTCCAGCTTAAAAGAATTGTTTTCGTTTACAGTCATAGAGCAAACATAAATCCATTGTTTACAGCTTGGCTGCCCTTTCCTCAGCTGTCCAGCTTTGAGCAGCAGAAACCTTCATGACCACAGGATCCCCCACAAGTCTGATTTTTACTCAAGTCTCAAACTCCCAAAAGCCATTACTGTGAGAGATTGTGTAGTACACTGCAAGAGATCATTCATGATAGGAACAAACTGGAACATGAAGAGCAGCTAAGAGAAAAAAAAAAAAAACAACAAACCAACAACTATCTGAAAGATCGACAGGAACCACATGCAGAAAATTCTCCAACAACATCCTCCATTCTTAATGTCCTCTTTCAGCATTTTATAGATCAAATGTCTCAAAGAAAAACAATTAATTTTCCATTTTCTATGGCCTCCTAGCCTTAAAAACTAGTGAGCAGCCTGAATCAAGCCCTCCCTTGAGTTAGTATACATCCACCTACCTGTCAAATGCAACCACATGTTACTTCACCCCTGGCATACTTCACCCCAACATACCCTTATGTCTACCTCTTTATCAGTAAGCCATGTAAGGCTGAGTGTAATGAAATGAATGAAAACCATAATTTTGAAATCAGTCTACTAATAATTTCAAAATTATTAAGTGACAATGCACACGATACAGCTGGCACTCATATTTCCTAAGGTCATAAATTAGAAACACTTGCTTTGAACACATTGCTAATACTGAACAAATAGGAAATGAGAAGGAAAAAAAAAAAGGTAGAAGCCCTTCCTAAAATGAATTATTTGGGACTGTAAACTTGTGAACAAGATTCTATTTTTCTGTTTCTCTACTGCTTAAATTACAAGAGCTAGAAACTGCAAGGGGCACAGTATCAGCCACAAAGGGAGAAGCTATGAAAGCTTCCAGTATCCCACAGGAAAGCAAGACATCATGGACCAAAGCTTAAGTAACTACAGTTTCACTGTGTTTTTTCACACCACAGATTAACATGTGTCCGCTACAGACTCCACTTTACTACAGAGGCCAGATTTATAACCTGAATATTTTGAATTTCTGAAGGACTTAACTTTTTTGTAATTAAAGCTTCAGTGTCATGTTCTGAAAATAGAACATTTTCTCCATCTTTTGGAAAAACATTTGGACTTTGTCATCCTTAAGAGCTGTCAGAATTCTAAACCATTAGGCAGTTCCATAAGACCTAGGGGGATGGGAAATGGAGAAATAAACTGGGGCTGAGGGTGGAGTGGCATTCCATAGTTCAAATGGTATCAAATATATCATTGCACAGACATTTGTTCCCAGATCTACCAGTTACTGCATGCCAGGAACTACAAGCAACATGATAGCAGTTCCTAAATTTGTCCATAAGAAAGAAGCCATTTGGGCCTGCTGCAAAGGCTTACTGCTAGAGGACAGAAAGAGTGATATAGTCAGAAGTCACAGACCTGAATTATTTTGAAGATGTCCACCGCGAAAGAGAAAAAGAAACACCAGATTAATTCTACAGCTAATTGAGACACTTCAGCCCAACAGCTGTAAGCAACATCAAAGGAGGAGCACAATGCAGGGCTTGGCACCAGGCAAGACTACCTCAGCTGCCCTCTGAGAGACTGCTCAGGATAGCTTAATGAACACACACACGCATACAAACACAACTGCAAGTAGGAACACCTTGATACTCAAGAGTTTCAGAGTTTCATAATCATCCCTTCAAGGGGAAAGGAAAACAAAAGGGGAAAAAAAAACAGGAAAAAGCCACATGGACAAAAAAGCCCAAACTACCAATTCCCAAGAGCTGAGACAGAACATCTGTCGGGCATCTGCTGAGTCCATGTCAGAAACTCACTTTGTTTCAACTGATGTTCAGAAGAAAAGGATGGAGTTGTCTTCAGTTTCCTTGAAACAATGTATATTTCAATCATACTCCGGCAGTCCTTTTATTTGTTGTCATTTGTTTGTTTGTTTTCCCAGCCAAATAATTTGTTCTCATCTTTGAACTAAACAGAAGAAGTGTGGGATTTTTTTGCTGGCCATCTGAATGTAGGCAAGCTGCAGAGGCACAGAGAGGCACAGACCAGGGCAGCAGGATGACATCTTGTCAGCCCCTCACCTACATAGGGAATGGCCAGAACTGTACTGACACTCTTTAAATGTAGCACAAAGTGTCTGTAAACATCATTCACAGGAAAGCTTGACTCCACTACCACTGGAAATCCAGACATCAAGATGCAACCACAAGACGACAAAGAATCAGATTATTTAGGATTTGATGCTACTTTTCTTCACTGCATTCCTGGCCTCTACACAGTTCCCACCAGATGTCAGACTCCCCTGACCAAAAACCACTAAGATTTTTGCCATGCTTTTTCACTTAGTACTACAAAATGTCCACCAAAATTTGAACAGCCCAGTGGTTGTTCCCATGGAGGATGCTGCTAGTGCTGACTGGAGAATGTAAATTAGTGGCAAGAGAGCTGCACGCTGATTAGCTGTTAAGATTGCCTGTGTATTTAGATATCATCAAGTATCAAGTATTTAAGGACTCAAATACTTTGTTGTGCAATGTCTTTTTTTTTTTTTTCCCCTCTAACACAGGCTAACACCTACAAAGCAAGAGGTAATGAAAAAGAGAGAAAGTGGGGTGATTTTCACACCAGGAGGAATTACCCCCCTGGGAACGTGCCTCATAGGAGTATCAGTTGCAAGGCCAAAAACCACATGCATGAAAATAATAGCAGGAGAAAAAACAAGGGGGAAGTATTTTCACATAGGCTCAATGGTGTGGCTGAAAGAGTTGCAAATAGCAGGTTCTTAGCTTTACTGAGGTATCCAGGCACTGTCAAAGGCACCATGCCACAAGAGCACTTGGGAAGCTTCTGAACAGCAAAGAGTCAGGCCAGAGGCTTGCTGGTTGCCCACATCAATAGCTGCGCCCATTCTGGGGTCCAGCAACCATAAGGAGATCTATGCCAGTTAATTGTTCCTCATAATTCTAAGGGGCTCATTTTGATCAGTAGTTGTACAAGAAAAAGATTAAAACAAGAGTGGAAGCAGAGAATAGTAAAAGGTGTCGCATACTTACATATTCAACATTGTTTATATGGCTGGATAGAATAAAAGCAATCAAAATCCCACTTCAGGCTCTGTGTGTCGTACTGCTTTGACTCACAAATAATGAGAACGTTTCCAAAATGAACTTCAACTGAATGTCATAACACTGTTATGTTCAAACTCATTTTCCTGTGAGATGAAGATGGTGATCTGACAGTCACAAAAATCTCCAGTCTCTGAACTGATAGAATAAGTTTAGGCTTTGACACCCTATTTTTTGAGTAAAAAAAAATAAAATAAAATAAAAATCAATACACCAAAAAAAATCTATTCTACATAAAACTCGAATATTTAGCTGAAGTGACCTGAAATCCTATTTGTGAGAAAGTCGAGTAGGAAAAATTATATATTTAGATTATTTTATTTACTACATTTACATACTATTTAAAAAAAGTCTCTAGGTGCTAAGATGTGACAAAAACCTGAATCAATTTATTCAAATTTGGGTCTGTTACAAGAGTTGTTTTTGCAAATCTTTATATGCACACTTGCCTGCTTGCTTATTTGCTCCTCATTTATATTTGTACTTAGAAACTGGATCCTCAATAATACCAAATGGGTGAACTTAATATCATATGTCAGTAAATAAAAGCAGTGCTTTACTTATTTTTAACTGCAAAAGCTTTATGTTCTTCTAGTATAAAATTAAATAAAAACTTCAATAGGACTTCAGAAGAGTCATAATATTTTCAGATTCATTCTACAAGATCATCTGCTCAGAGACATCACTGTTAAAAATCTATTAATGAGTCCACAAAAACATTCTACAGTCCAAACTCTAAAACTTGAAGGCTGAAGTTAACTACATACAGACTAGTAAATCGTGCCTGTCTTCTCCAAGGCTTTCTGCAGTAGCACTCAAGAAAGCACAGGGAGATATAGTCAGCAGCCTTTTTTCCACAATTTAAAGAATAAGAAGCCTAATGGCGCTCACATATGTGAAGGAATGGGAAAGAAATAAGACTCGGTTATGATAATCGCACTCTTATCTGCAGGATACAGCTACCCTCTTTACTATATTTGAGGCTTTTTCTAAAGTTAGCATAAAATGAAGTCCAGATCAAGCTAGTGCAGTAGGCACACCCCAGCTTGAAAAATCTGCTTAATCCTCTTCTGGTTAGCTTCATTTTACCAGCTCCAACCCTAACTTCAAGGTCAGCTACTTCAGGGAAAAAGGGGGCATTTCTCAGTTTTATAAGATACTTTTCTTGGTGCCTGGTTATCAAGTGTCTGCCATGCAACTTTCCACATTCTCCTTGCCATCAACACAAACCTGCACAAAGCTACCTTGTGCTAAAATCTCAAGTTTCTCCTCATTTCCACAAGAGACACTAGCTGCAAGCATTTTCCCAGGGTTCCAGCCAAAACTTTCATTCTGCTTCCTTGTGCCCTCATTTGGGAGTCTGTCCTCTCTTTCTGCCCACTGTCATAGTGCAGCTATTGTTTTGAGAGATGATTTCATGCCAGCACGCCAAAAGATACTAGTATGATGTAGACCCTGTGCTTCAAAGCCAGACAGATAACATTTCCTTTATGAGCATGTCTTATGAAAATGGTACTAGAATTCTTATAATGACATCCTAAAACTTAAATACACAGTTTTCCCAATTCCCTGAAGCCTTTATGGAGATAAGTTCACGTTACAGTCACAGCGCAAAAGCAGATTTAAAAAGAAAGAAACAAGCTTTTGTTGTAACAATAAGCGCGTCGTCATGTACCCTCCACATAGCCAAAATGTTTTTCAACCTGACAAGTCACCAAGGCAAGACTTGAAGAAACCTTGGACCTCAATTCGATACTACTGCTTTACTGTCTCCAGAGTATTCCAAGAATTAGCTGGAGGGAAAGGTGACATAATTTTTAAATGTATGGTTGGTGTAGGGTGTGGATGTGTGTACACATACGCTCTCGGCACGCACCTCTTTAGATCTCCCAGTATCATGGTGGAACAGAATCACCAGCTAATAGAAGAACATGATCTTATCAACAGTTTGCATCAATTTTACTCCAGAAATTTTCTAACTGAAAGGTTTTATGTTGAGACAGTGCTGTCCTTTCAAATGCACTGAACAGTCTGTATTATGACAAGACTGGTACATGTTCAAAGTAGTACTATGAAGACAAAAAAAAGAAATCCCAAGCACACTGGTTCAGATTGAATATTCTTTAAAGAACCTTTTGTCAAATTCCTAATAACTGTGAACTTCAGTGTGTTTTAAGTTCAAAAGTTCAAAATACTGTTGTATT
Source organism: Centrocercus urophasianus (assembly GCF_019232065.1). Classification (NCBI taxonomy): domain Eukaryota; kingdom Metazoa; phylum Chordata; class Aves; order Galliformes; family Phasianidae; genus Centrocercus; species Centrocercus urophasianus. Next base: position 21,703,998 of record NW_024884475.1, on the reverse strand, counting down.
CTGGATCACACCAGACATACCGCTTGGACTCTTGATTATACTCCTGTGATACTGAATTGACTTGTTGATCATGTATAGATGTGGAGTCCTCAGTACAGGAGAGAAGTAGACATGTTGGAGCACATCCAGAGAAGCCACAAAAACGATCCATAGAATGGAACATCACTCCTGTGATAACTTTCAAGGCAAGGCTGGATAAGGCCCTGGGCAACCTGATCTGGCTGTGGTGTCCCTGTTGCATTGCGGGGCAGTTGGACTAGACAGTCTTCAGAGGTCCCAAGTACAGATCATTCCTTTATGGCTGCCAGCCCCTAAAGGAGGTTAGGGAGGAGACGACCCCTTTTGGTCCCACAGGTAACTTGCTTCCACCTGTGCTCCTGGGGCTGGCTATGCCTCTTCACCTCAATCACTGGTTCAGGTTATGATCCAACAGTTCCCATACACACCACTACAAAAAAATTACATGCATCTGTTCTTGTTCAATGTACCCAATAGCTTTATGCAGTTTTTAAATGTCATAGTAGAGTCACAGAATCATAGAATGGCCTGGGTTGAAAACGACCACAATGATCATCTAGTTTCAACCCTCCTGCTATATGCAGGGTTGCCAACCACTAGACCAGGCTGCCCAGAGCCACATCCAGTCTGGCCTTGGATGCCTCCAGGGATGGGGCATCCACAACCTTCTTGGGCAACCTGTTCCAGTGTGTCACCACTCTCTGAATGAAGAGCTTCCTCCTAATAGCTAACCTAAACCTCCCCTGTCTCAGTTTAAAACCATTCCCCTTGAGTCAAAACCATCCCTCTAGTGTCAAAAGCAGCAAGTGATATTTGTAGATTTAAAAAAAAATAGATTTAAAAAAAAATAAAATAGATCCCTACTTCAAATTTGCCACAAAATGTGTTAGATTTCAAAGAAAAAAAAAAACCTTAACCATGAGAATGATGGGTATAAAATGACTCATTACAGCTTGACTTTTAATTACTTTAACAAGTTATTGAAGATGTTATTGAGATAAAGCAGATTTAGAATAGCATAGTGATATCAAGCAGATCCACCACCAAGACAAATTAACAGTATATTTCCAGAGTTTCTGTGACAGACAAGTTTTGATCTATTAACCTCCACTTTCTGAATTTCAGCCAAAGAATTCCAACAACCTGCATACCAAGGAATTGACGATTCCACACAAGAGCACAGATGTTACAGACTAGTCTGTCCCAGACCACTCCTTTACTGAAGGTCATTCCAAAATTCCTAATGTACAGACTCCTAACTCATGACTTCTTATTTCCAGAAAGCAATCATAAAGATGAAAAATATTCCAGATGAAATGCATACAGTGAGTCACACTGAAAAATAACTTTGATGGGCTTTATCAAGGAAGGTCAAGACAGAGGGTCTACAATGCTTATCAAAACAATACTCATAATTACAGCAGCTATTAGTAAGGGAAACAGAGCAGAAGGATTCTACCTTGGTAGAATAAAAAAAATATAATTCTAGCTGAAGGCATTTCAGCTTTGCTTCCCTCCACTTAGAACCAGTAAGGATTCACTTACTGAAACACATTTCCAAATCTTGTGATGCCACAGCACCCACACTGCTCTCTCATTCAGGTCAGTATCAGCTTCAAATCACACAGTCCACTGAGACACAGGAAGAATGTCACCAAGAAAACAGGAGACAAGGAAACTGCCTGAGAATGATAAAGAGCTGATATTAAAGCAAGAAAACTTCATTAGGTCATTTAGCATCACATCAAAGGAGACAGATTGAGAGCCTTACAGAGAAACAGTTCAGGCAAGGACAATGACATTTCCTCGCTCATATAATTTGTGTGTATGGAGCACAAGCAGGAAAGAATTGCAGGCAGCTGAAGAGATAATTTTATATGTCAAATAATCACATATCTTGCTCTGAGATTTGACTATACTGGCTTTTGCTACACTACTCAGTAGTGTTTCTTATTAAGTTATTTATAACAAGGTTTTAATAGCTGATCACTAGTCACACATCCCTCATTTACTAGGAGCATCTGGCATCCTAATGCATAGAAGAGAGCTGTAGTTTTGCCTCCATAATGCTACAGAATGCCAACTACGCTGCAAAGAATGCAAGGTCTAAGGAGCTGCAAACTAGAATACAGTCTCAAATTGATGTCCTCCACATCACAGTGCCAATAATGACATGAAAAAGACTCTTGTTTGCAAAGTACATTTTTTGCAAAGATACTGTAGTGATGAGCACTAAAAGAGTCTGAGAAAGTCAGGAATTCTGCCCTCAGGATTTGGTTTGAATAGCACATAGTAAACGTGGCACAGGACTGCATGTTGAACAGTAAGGAGAAAGTGAAGCACTGAATAGCTGTTCATTAAGAGCAGCACCATTCATTTTGTTCACTAAAGAGATACTCAGAAGAAAGACAACAGTGACCATGTATTTAATATGCGTGCCCATGAAGGGGAATTGAGCTTGCGGAGACAACAATATTCTATTCTTTTAGCAGCCCTGACCCTGCAAATTTCATCATGTTCTCCAAGGCTGAAGACAGAAACTTGCAAATGTAATTATTCAAATAACCCTCACTTCACGAATGTTTAGCAGTCTTCAGTGAAAGCAGATTCCAAGACTCTGGGTATTGCATGAGTGAAATAGAAACCCATCTATTTCCGTAGCAGGAATACAGAAGTGCTTTTGGTAATTGTCTGTTTTTAAGTTTTTATGTGCAGTTCAATCTGACAAATGCTTTGAGCACCAGGCAGGAGATGAACGGCCAAAGGACTAAACAGTCAAAGGAAGCAGATGCTCAAAAGAAAAACAGTAAGGAAAAAGAAAAAAAAAAAAAAAAAAAAAAAAAAAAA
>NW_024884475.1:21678183-21701033 GCF_019232065.1 Centrocercus urophasianus | reverse complement strand
AAAAAAAAAAAAAAAAAAAAAAAAAAAAAGAGGGAGAAGACTGAGAGAAGCTTTCTTGGGCTGCCCTGAAGTCAAATAGCTTCACTGGAATTTTAGCTTCTGCTAAAACCCAGCAGCAGCCTGTACACTGCTGAGATATTTACATATACAGGAAATGATTATTTGCTTTAATATTCATCCATTTTCTTACATTTTCTGCTGTTCAAAAGGGCACCAAGCTGGACTTTCTGCACAGTAAATGTGAAAGGTCTATTGGTGTAGGAAGTTGTGTATCCTACGATGAATACACTGAACCATCCTCAATTCTGCATGGTAATAAAATTCACTTTAATTGATTAAAAATACAATAGTAATTTAAAATAAACTGATGTATCTAAGCAGTGCAAGTCATTTATTTTCCCATACCAAACAACTGATTGTTTAATCTTTGGGCGATGAAATTTGCTTCTATTAACCTAACAGAAGATAGCAAGGTTATCCTTATGAAGTGTGCTGAATTCCTAAATTACACATCTTCTGTAAACGATTAAAGGTATAACTTTAATCAACAAAAACCACTAACAACAAACCAGGAGTCACTCTATCACACTACAAGCATGACCCTAAAATCTGAGTGTGGGAGGACAAAGCCAGCGAGTGCCTTGTCTCAACATGGAAATGAGATATCACCACCACCAATAGAAATGAGTAAACATACTCTACCAAAACACACACTTATGGAATATCTCAATCCAGGATTTAATAATTAAAAAGGTCACATGCAGATAGAATCTTGCCTCCAGCCTGAGCCACTGTTGAAGGCTGTCAAACTCCAGGTGATATTCCTAACAGAAGAATTACACAGGAATGCCTGTAGGCTGTAGCACACAAATTCAGCAAAGGAGAATGCCAGGCAAAGGCCCAGAAAGCCATGATCTATCCATTTCTCAGTAATTACATATTAAGTCTTTTTGCTCATGAAATTTAAGCAAACAATTCAGTTTTCTTTTTATAGACTTCAGTTTCAAAATGTACTTTTGTATTACGAACAGAGTAGCAGGAAATATTATTACTAAAATATGATTTAACACCATTCTTTCTTTCTACAGAATGAATCCTTTTGTGTCAGATTATATTCATAAACACACATACCTACTTACCCAAATATTTTCCAAATGTATATTAGCTTAAAAACCAAACTTGAAGTCTAAAAATACAACATACATCAGCTGGACAGAGTACTGGAAACTTATCTCTTGTTGAAAGGGCCATCAGTTCTTTTCTGTTCAAGGCTTTGTTCTTCCTAATAATGAAAACCACCTTTGTTCTTCTCCTTTCACACCTATGATTAAATCCACAAGAGAACTGCTCACCAGAAGCATACAGAATTTATTCAGTGCACTCAGGCAGCAGAATAAACCAGAACAAATTGATGAGGCCAGGGAAAGGGTGTTGGCTTGATAAAAATTAAAGGTATTATCACAATTCTCTCTAGAATTTTACTGAACATTATACAGACACAATGTGAGAATACGTGTCTCTAAAGTTGAAATCAGATACAGATCGTGGGAGACCGATACATTCTCTTCATCATGCAAGAGATCCAAGGCCAGCGAAAAATGTATTAGAAAAGAAACTGATGCTTTAAGGGCATGGATTGAATCAGAGATCTTCCTTCTATCTGCTGATCCGCAGCAAAACAACACGTAAGGAAATAAAACCTCTCTATCCAGCATGGATCAGTGCCAGCTCCAACTAAATTACTGATTCTTGATTTTAATTAAAGGAGGAACACTTGTACCTCAGCTTAAAACTGGAGCTCCCACACAATAGCACACAAGATAACTTCCAGGTAACTGCTAAGAAGCAGAGAAGAGAGAGGAATGATCATTTGAGTACCAAGGGTCCAAAACCCAAGAAGTGCTTCCCTCTAGCTACATCTGGCCCAACTGTGCTGGCAAGAACACATGGTGCCACCTCCATGAGAGACGAGGAGGAGGGCACTGATCAGCACCGACTGCACAAACAAGAAGTCACAGAAAAGGCACTGGCAGCATCAACACCGCTATTAAAATAACTGTCTTCCCAGGACTATGTTACCTATGTGACTAACCATGGAAGCTACAATAACAGTCTTCAGGAAGTGAACAATACAAATACATGCTGAGAGAGACTTCCTTGTTGCCAAAAGACTTCACTAAGTGTTTGGGGAACACCTGTATACAGAGCCTCAAGCACACAGACAGTATCTGTAGTGCCCCAGAACAAGCAAAGCTGAACAAAAGTCTGGCTTTTAAGTTCTTGGCTTGAAAATATTGTGGGAAAGGGAAGAGGTGGGAAAAAAAAGGGTATTTATGGTAACTCTGTACTCTTTGCCCACAGGGCAGAGAGGTTATAACTCTAAATACAAAGGATGCAAGACAGGTGAAAAAATTTTAAGCAGTGCAGAATTAGTTGTTTAATGGCTCTGCTAAGTGACAGCATGCTCCCAGTAAAGAGTTCTGACAGCAGAAAGCCTTTAATCCAAGTGAATAACTAACTGGGAATAATGTCAGCAAAACAGCTGCCTGGATGCTACACTGCTCATCTTGAATAGAGGAACAATTGCCTACAATTGGAAAGCGATACATTTCAAGCCAACCTCAAGGTGAAGAGCAAGAGCTAACACCACAGTTTAACTACTATCTGCCATTGTCTTCTGCATTAAAAATGACAGTATGAGAGAGGATGGCAGAACCACATCAGGAAACAACTGTTCTCTTCAGAAACACAGCAGCATAACTCCAGGAACAAATTGAGAGGTATACAAGTCTCTTCCAAAGAGAAGATGTAGTAAGCTAGTACATATTCATTCTCAATGCGGAAAGGCATACTAAACACTGGTGCAAAAGAACTATTAAGAAAAGAAACAACTTCACAGAATCTGTCTACCAAAGAAGCTATTTGAGAATCTTTTGAACATCTTACTGAAACTAGCATGGCAATCTCATACTTCCAGCAGAACAACCTGCACCTCCCCTGCATCATGATCAAGCCTGCCATCCAGATGCCAACCAGACCTCCCCCAGAGCAAGAGAAAATAAACAACAACTATAATTTTACAATGAATTAGAAAATGCCTGGTTTAGGTTACATTCTCTGAAGTGCCCATTCACTATAGGTTGCCTTCTCTTGATGCTCTCTATCCAAAATCCCCTCCTCTTAATCTTTTCCCTTTACAAAACTTCCCCCCCCCTCCCCCCCATCAGATTTGGACTGGCTTGCCCCAGTGTTGAAAGAGGATAAAGATATTTCAAATGCATTCATCAGAAGCTCCAGGAATAGCAGCAGCTCTGAGCCAAGACCTTACCCACACCTGGGTAAGTGCCAACATACAGTACAGGTAATAAGAGATAACAAAAGTCTTACATAAGAATTTTACTCAAGTTCCTATGGTAGCTCTTCAATCGGTGAAGCAGGTTTGACAGTTGTTAAAAAAAAAAAAAAAAAAGATCCACCTATGCCAAAACACAGGAACAGTAAGAAAAATCTTGATATTATATGCACCAGAAGATACAAGGAGAATGGATGATTAAACACAAGTTACTCCAGAGAGTTTGCAATAGCCATTTTTCCACATAAAGATATCTAAAACACTCTGGGCACATAGTATGCAGCCAGCTGGCAGCATCCACATGACAAAGATGCACCTTTTGCCACTTCATCTGCTCTGTGTTAACTGACAGATTCCTTGGCAGCCATTTATAGAAGGCAAAATCCCCCCAGCCTTTCTGTATAGTCAATTAATATAAAGATGTCCTAATTATGAAACAAACAAGAGAGTTTGGCAAAGCAGACTATAATAACAAAAAAGGAGAATAGATAGAAAGCTTACCTGCATCCTGGGCTCGCTGCAAAACTCCAGAGAAGGGATCTCCAGAAGAGATCCTTTCCCACTGGCAGTCAGCTCTTAAATGGCTCTAGGAGAGGTGCAGCCAGGCTCCACCCTTCCAGCAGCACAGGTGAATTGCCTTCACCTGTGCTCCCAGGGCTGACTCATTGCTCACCTCAGGTGATTAATCAGAGGTTCAGGCTGTGATTCAGCAGTTCCCACACATTTGCCCCCACAAATGGTGAGTACAATGGCCCAAAGCACTGAGCCATCCAAAAGTTAGATGGGCTTTGATGAGCAAGAAAGTCATTCTGCTTTATTAGCAAGAACAAAGTCATGATTCTCTCAATTTTATTAGTCCAAGTCTTCCATCACAGCACCAGGAGCAAAGGCTATACTTAATATACTCCAGAAATTCCCACATATACTCTTTCCTTCCAACAGCTTCTGGTATCAAGAAATCCTAGTTCTGAGGAGAAGGACAATCTTGCAGATCCACACACACTGCTCTGAGTGTGTTTTTTGTAGATACTTTCAAGAGATCCATACATGCAATCGCACATGGAGAAATCATCAGACTGCAGCTCCTTTCATCTCGTGCCATTGCCCTGCGGAAAACTGCACAATATACTGGCTGAGAACACAGGGCATGAGAATACACTCTTCTCCCTGGACTAACGGCTTTCTACACGTAGAAGAGTCATTGTTCTAACACATTTTTCATTGAAGATATTAAATATTTTCCTCATACTTTAAGTAAACACCAAGTACCAACAAATCTCCCTCCGCCAGGCACAGATCTAATGACACTATCATATTTGCTTTACCAACCACTTATGCTTTGTACACAGTTGTAATTACATCTGAAGGCCTCTTCCTCCACAACAAAACAGGAGCTTATGTTTTGCTCCTCCATTCCATTTGGTGTTTCAGATACCCACCTCTACCCTCTCAATCCTAAAAGAAAATAACAAGCTTTCATTTTCTTTCTAAAGTGGTTCAGTTTATCTGCATCAATTGCCATCCATCCCTTTCCTACAAGCTAGTCAGAGCTTGCCACCATATACTAAGGTTAGAAATAGTGGCAGAATCACTATGCTGACTTCTAAGAAGCTGCTGTACTCCAGGAGACCTCCAGGAGCCTATGAATAGCAGTAGATGCTATTACCCTGAAGCTTCACTTCTGTTTGAAGCACCCCTATCATAAGCATATACTGGAAAACACTCACTACCCATAGTCAGCACCAACCCCCTGCTCTTCAGCAGCACCTATTCCCTTGTAGCATGAGCCATGGGAAACTTTCACATTGAGGTCCCCATCCTGTGCCAAGGCTGCCAGCAGTGCTACTTCTGGTAGCCTGCTTCTCGTAGTCATACAGAGCATGTACTCAGGCCATACAAGGGCATGATTCTCCCCTTCCCCTGTGCAGACAACCCCTTACATTCCTCCTCCTGAGAGATGCTAAGAACAGGAAAAAGGCAGAAAACAAAAACTTTCAGCACAGTTTGAGATCACAGCACTTTGAAGAAGTCTGCTCTGGCTTTAATGTATTGATTTCCTCAAGGCCCTTCATGTGGGAAGTTAAAAAGCAAGTTTCCTCCACACAGCTCTAAAATGAAAAAGAAAAGCCTGTATGGCATTGTAGGCTTAAGCACTGCACTGAGAAACTAACAAATGCTGAAGGGAAAGTGGGGAACCACAACACCAGAAGTGCCTACAACTAGAACGTGCTCTCAAGTGTCTTGGTTGAAATCCAAAAAAAAAAAAAAAAAAGCAAAGACTTAAACCTATTATACTGCATTACTACTTCAGAGAGACTAGCAAACTACAATGAAAAGAAAATAATGGTTAGACTCCCAAGCTCTGGAAGACTCAAACTGCCAGGAATGTTGTCTCAGAACTACCCCTGTGAATTTCCATGGTTATCCCACAGCCATTTACAGCAGCTTTGCTTACTTTCTCCCCTGAAGCTAGTCAAGAGAAGCAAAATGACGGGAAGGAACAAAGTAGCAAAGTATTTATTACAGAGACAGTTTTAAATGACAAATCTTTTTGTTTGGCATACTCTGAGAGAACTCCAGCACCAACTGAAGCACATCCTTCAGAAGGGCAGCTGCAATTAATTCCGTGTGATGTTCTTTGCAGAGCACGGCACGGAGTGCGCCTCTGCGAATGGAAGTGGCTGCTGCTATCCAAGAGAAATAATCACTGAGAGATATGTAAGGGAGGTGAAATTACTCTGCAGCTCCACCAGCTTTATTTTTAACGCCCGGCTCCCCTTACACTTGCCTTCACACAGGGCATGTCTGACCCCTCAGCTGTGCTACGCCAATCTAAGAAGCTCAGGATGCCAGGAAGCGCGGTGCAGCAGCCACCACCTCCATGCCAGACGTGGCTGTGTGCCACACTGTCCCACAGAGACGTGCAGTTCCCTGTGCCCATGGGCAGAGTGCTCACCCAGAAGCGGCAGCCATCAGTCCAGCACTTGGCCAAAGGGCAGCGCAGGCAGGGTGGCACTGATCTGAGAGGAGAAAATACAGCCCCAGAAAGCCTGGAGATCTGCATGTTCGTAATTAAAATGTTTCGAGGGTATTTCTGCTTCTCCATAGAAAGGCAAGCTGTTTCTAATAAAAGATAATTTGAGTTGCTTGAGCTTTGTTGATTTATGCCCTTTTTTTGTGTTACTCCAAAACTGAAGGCCCCTTGTCAAAATAAGAATTGGTTTTGGGAGGGGTGGGATGTAAGGCTAAGGGTTTGTATCATTTCTTTCAGCTTTGAGAGAGCCACCTTTACAATTCACTGACTCTGAGACTTTTCTCTTCCTTGATGGTGCCATTTTTCTGGAAAACAGTTCATTCCCTTGGCTACCTTCAGTCAGTCCAAACCCTGGCAGAAGATGCACACTGCACATGTGTGCTCCAAAATAAGGACTTCCGTTTTCTCCAAACCACCACCACCTTAAAAAACAACACATCGGATTCAGGAAAAAGAGAAACAGAAGAACTTTTACATACTTGCATTTTTTTTTTCCCCCTGTTTAGATTACATGTTTATAGTTATGCTTTGGACTTAAAGAAAGCTTTGACCTCTCTGTTGCTACAATACATGCAAGTTAGCCCACTGAAATGAATCTGAACAACATTTACTCACAAGGCATTCAGCTGAATGTTCAGGACACTGCCATCCTTGCCTATGATGCCCTCACAGAGACAAGTCAGCCACTTCTATCTCTCCTCATTCCTCCCTATCCTTCCACAAACCCAGTCAGAAGATACTCACTGCCAAGTAGCAAATTGGGAGGGAAAATAACAAATGTGTAACCTCCAAATCCATACCTATTCTATTTGTTCTGAAATGTTGGAAGAAGACCTGCACATTCTGTCAGAGCCATGACCTTCTGCTGGAACTATAAGGGCATAACGCAGCCCTGTGAGTTCTCTGAACATACTGCTTGCAAAGCAAAGCACCATGAAGAGATTTTAATCTCAGCCCTGTGTCCTCTGTAGCCATGCAACCATTCTCCTCCCACTTGCAAACAGTTATTTATGGGCATCAACCCACTCTTACGCAAAAGAAAGGCTTCTTCAAGTCAGAGTAAAGGTTACCACTACTTGTGCCAATCTGCAGCCTGTTCTTGAAGTACAAATTCAGCTGAGTTTCTTGGCTCTCTAGTTTTAGTTGCTCAAGCTTTTTTTCCCCTTCAACTCTGCTACCTTTGGAGATGGCAAGTTCCAGTATTAGAACATACACTTATTTATTTTCATCTTCAGATCACAATATCTCCAACAGTCCCATCCTGTATGAGCAACTTCACGTGATGCTACCAAGCACTGTCAGTTCCTAAAGTCAAAGGCATTGATTTGCACCTTTGTTGGATGTAACAGAACTGACATCAATTTTGGGAACTGTTACTTGTTATTAATGTTTTAGATATTTCAAATCCTCATGTTGGGGAGAAAAGCCTGAATCACAGTAAAGTACGATGAGGAACAGAAAGCAGGTAACAGCCTAATTTAAAAATGAAATATGTTAATCTGTCCAGAGACTTCACTGCTCATGACTGCAATACTGAACTAAAAATTGACCAATGCCTCAAGGAAAGGAAACAGTAGTAAGGTATTCTCAGGAAGAAGACTTACATTTTTTTGCAGCACACTGAACACATACGGCCACTTTCTGTGTAGCTTGTAAATAACCACAGGGCTGGAATGAAGGTGGGGAGATTCTGGAGGTTGGAAGAGACGTCACAAAGAATTTTTCCTTTTATGTTGTTCCTGAAACTCACTGTGGGATCACAACATGGAAGAATTACTGTGCTACTTCCAGCATGAACAAGGATCATAGAGAAATGTCTGTGAAGGCGAGATTAATGGAGATAATTTCCCTTTTACCCTACTCATTCAACTGTAGAAAGCAGAGTTAAAGAATTGCTTTTCCATCACGCAGCTCCTCAGTCTGTAAAGTGCCCCATGAATCACTGCCAATGATGCAGGAGCCAACAAGGCACAGCAATATTATTTTTTAAAACCTTAGCTTGTCAAAGCTGATTTCAAAATCAAACTGTCTCTGACACTAGGCAAGATATCCAAAAGCAGCAGAACGTAGCACAACAGGGCTTCTCTTCAAATAACAAAATTAAGAGAATTCTGTCCTTTCTCTAACATCGAAGTCACTAGAGTATTTTAAATTAATTTTAACATGAGGAGCAAGCATTGTTAATAACTGCATCGTTAAGCTAGCCCTTCTGCTAAGGTAAGATTAGTACCAACAATCTTTGAATCATTCATAGAATGAATCATAGAATGGTTTGGGTTGGAAGGGAAATCTAAGACCATCTAGTTCCAACCCCTGCTGTAGGCAGGGACATCTCTCACTAGACCAGGCTGCTCAAAGCCCCATCCAGCCTGGCCTTGAATGCTTCCAGGGAAGGACATCCACAATTTTATCCACATCATTATATATACATATATTATATAAAAGAGTTAACAGTTTTGAGCAAGTTATAGTAGACCTGATCAGAGTATCTATGAAAGCAAAGGATTATTATAACCAATTAATACCACAAAGAACCACTTAAGGATTTAACAATCGAATTCTCAAGAATTAAGCTTGCCCATCATCTCCTCAAGACCCAAAAAGCAAGTGGAGCTCATTTTTTATTGGTCAATAATAGCTATGCAAAGTGAATTAAATAACAGAATCTCACCAAGCCAGACAACCACTCATGTTTAGTTTTCTAAGATAAAAGAGGTTTAGTAGAAGTAGTTAGATTGGAAGCCAAACACATTTTATGCTGCCTTGAGGAGTTCCCACAAAGGAAAGTCAGTAGCGTACCTAGAAAACATTCATCAAAAGCCACAGGAGTTTTGCCTCCATAAAGAGAAGATCTTGTTCATGTAAATAGATGCTTAAATGTGGTGATACTGTAAGCATCCAATAAAGCAGGATTAAAAATAAAATTTAGCAACATTCACTCACCTACTTTCAAGAAACCACAGACCCACAGAATTATTCAGGTTTCTGGGGTCCCTGAGGGCCTCTAAGCCCAAGCTCCTTCCCCATACCAGGGCAGAAGTCAGTCAGAGCTACTCATTTGCAGCTCTTTTCAGCTGGGCATCAAGCCACCCAGGGATAGGCAGCCCGCACCAATGCTCAGCTGTCCTCATGAAGTAAGGAGAAGCATCTTTGCTAAGTTAGAACCTTTCCTCTTTTAGTGTGTGACAGGTGTCTCATTCTCCTACCCCATGTCTCTGTCCTCTCAACAACCTGCCTCCAGCTACTAGGCTCCCTGCCATGCACTTCTTCTCCAGCCTAGCTCCCAGGGAAGGTACTCCAATCCCAGCCAGCTCCAGGGCTCTCTGCCAATCTCTCTCCAATGTCCCAATGTCCTTTCTGTGCCATGGGCCCCAAAACTGGATGCAGTATCGCAGGTGTGGCCTAGCAAACAAATAACCACTTCCATCAACTTACATCAATCCTTTCTGCTGCCAGGACACAGCTGCCCCATATTTAGCCTGCTGCCCTGCTGGTCCCCCCCAGGCCCTCTCCAGGCAGCCACTTCCCACACACTGCACCACAGCAAAGGGTCATTCAGCCTGTCCCAGGTACACTAAGTACATTTCTGTTTAATAAATAAGAGGCAGTTTAAGTCAGGGTGTGTTCTAGTTCATCACATTCTTACAAACCTACCTCTAGGGCATGTGGTGCAGCCCTTTCACCTGATACTGTTCTCACCATAGCTTGAAGAGGTTTCAGCTATTAACTGTGATATTATAGTACCATAGTAGCTGTAATTATCATAACCGAGGGGACTGAGTGAAGCAAGGGAGCACAGTAGTTTCATTCTTAAGTGACACACTGAAGGAGGGAAAACTGAGATCTTCACATTCTGTATGCCAGAATGCTCACACCTTCCCCCATCCAGCTTTATCAAGCACTCTTTCCAATGATGCTTTCACCCCCAGTAAATTTTGCTTTTATTGTACTAGTCTTATACAACTGTTCTTGTTGGGATATTTACAATACTAATACATAGAAGTGTTCATCGGTGGATGAAGAGCTCATGGACTGGCAGCTTCTACAAACCAAAGATAATATAGCTTTTATAACCTGTTGTGAAATAACTCTTCCTTGATTGACTAATACATTCTAGAAAACAATTCTGCCATACTGATCATCTGCTTATTCTCCAAGCTAAGAAAGATTCCAGCTTTCTAGATGATAATTTTCTTTAAAACAAAAAATGTAGTTAACACTAGCAGAACAAGTGGAAAGAGGTTGAACAGTTGCATCCAACAGATCTTTGCAACCAATTAGACAAAGACATTCCAGACTCTGGTTTTTAAGGGCAGATCTTTCACCTATTTTAGAATTTTAGTAATGAAAGGAGAAATTAATTCAGTTTTAAGGAAATTAGCAGCACAACCCTACATTTCTTGACATTATCCCTTTATCAATAGTATTGTTGTTCTCACTATTCTCACCCTTGTGTTACGCACTACTTGTAACATGGCTTACACAGATCTCATGACAAGGGAATTGGGTCAATGTACACGGGACACACAGCTGCCATGCAACTGGGGGAGGAAAATATTTCCAGAAGGTGATGGTTTAGTACATCAGAGATTGGACATGTACTTCCAACCCTTTAAAACAATTTAGTTTTCATTCCACTGAATGACTGACCTAGCCAGAATGAAGAGCACCCCATCAGCCTCATCTGCCCTCACTAAATGCTGCCCTGGAGATGTAGAGAAAGAATGAAGAATTCCATTGCCAGTCATAATAACTGCAGTAAAGTTACTCTGAACACACATCCATCTTTTGACTCTTTATGATTGACTTATAAACATTGTGGGAAATATTAATCTAACTTTAGCTGTCCACAGATTAGCCAGCTGGTCCATTCATATTAGTTTATTCCAGTCTGAGGAACATCCTCATACAATCATAAAATGGCTTGGGTTGGAAGGGACCCCAAGAACCATCAAGCTCAACCCCTCTGCTGCAGGCTGGCCTGCCAACCTCCACATTTAATACTAGGCTTTATAACTTCCACCATGATGAGGGATTTGTGACTAGCACATATCAGCTATCAAGTTAGGTGCTTAAAGACAGCCAAGATGGATACTAATCTGTCAATTGAAGCTATTTTTCAAAGCTCAAGGCCTGTGTTCAAAGCTCACTGAAGTAACTGAGAATCTCTGCTATACTTCCCCAGTGGATTTGGGGTTGCATACAGCAGCCTTCCCACAAGCTGGACTCTCTTACCAGCAGGGCAGACACCCTTCATTGTACAAAGCTATAGACCTGAAGTATTACCAGGTCAGGCACTGTTGGCCTAGATAACTACACTTGTCCCTTTAAGTTCATTCCCAATACATTATGTAAAGTACACAAGTAAAACACTCTTCCAGTAAGAGAAGAAAAAGTAACACAAAGAAAACAGGAAAGACTAGAAACTGAAAAAAAAAAAAAAAATGTCAGCTGTAGGCACTGTTTGCAGCATAACTCACCAACTTTCCTACAAGATTTGCTTAATAAAACCATGTAGTCCTAAGTCTTATTGCACCTTTCTACATGTGAGTGGTTGCATTCAGATACTTTCACAGGCAGTCAGACTGGCTTCTCCAGAGCTGTCTGCTGCAGAAAACATCTGCTGGATTTAATCTATTCCTGAGTATCAACAAGACTGATGGTCCCAGTCTTGTGGGGGCACCATGGTTGTGGGACTAGAGTCCGTAATCAAAGATCTTAAAATCCCTTTGAAAGCAAAGGAAGAGTTGATAGATAGTCTAGATACAATCCTGCAAGAGACAAGTTTCTCATATACGTAGCCAATCAGTAGGTTTAACCAGTATGTTCAATAGAAGGAGCTTTATCTCTGATATTCCTCCAAGCCAGGGCACACCAATCAGTGTCACACTGTATTTTGAAGGCCATATAAACCGACGTGTGTATTCCTCAGGTTCTAGACACCTTCAGTAGATAACCCAATCCACTTCCTTCATCATATATGATTTTGTCAATGAGCTACTCCCACTGACTTTTAAGCAATGGGAGACATAAGTCTCAGCCTTCTAGAACTGCATCCGCAGAAGGGAGAGACATCCTAACAAAATCTTGTTTCCAGACTCCTGAGGCAAAACACTAACATGAAATTCACTTGCCCGGATCACTGTTTTTATACCTCTCACACTGCCTCTAGATATGGTGGAGCAGATGGTGGCATGGCTGTTCTGCACAAAAGGGCACTTCCAGAAGCACCAAGTAATACACCTGGCTCCAGTTCTGGAAGCAACCAGCTTAAAGCTGCTGCCTTCAGAGAAATCTATTGGAGGTAAAGAAAAAAAACAACCACACAACCAACAAACCCCTCTGGCTCACAAGCTTCTTAACAACACAACTCTCCAGGAAAATACATATGAAAGTGGCAGAGTTAGAAATTACTGCACGTTAGGCCATGCACATCTATAGGGAATGGCGAAGTCAAATACTGACCATAGAGGACAGAAAGCACACCTTGTTTATTATTACCAGACAACAATAGAGGAAGCATTCTTATCAGCTGGCAAAGTTTCTAAGGAATACAAGTCTATGGAAAAGCCATCCCTAATTGAACCAAGTTTCAACAATGAGGACAGAGCATATTAATGAGGCGATGAGGAGATAACAATACCCTGAGGAGCTGCACCAGTATTAAATGTGGCTTTATTACTGTATTGCTGTTACGAATCCTTGCAGCAAGAACGACTGTTTATACAGATGTTCTTTCAACCATCAGTTATTGTAGTTTAAGCAAACACACTGGGAACCTTGACATTTTAAAATTATGGGCCATTAGATTAAATTAGATTTGTTATTTTGCTTTAGTAAGCCACTACACTTTACAAGGCTGATACATTCTTTCAGTGAAACTGAGCTGTGTTAATTGAAACGAGATACTGCACCTTTAATAATGCAGGCTGATGGAGCTGCCTTGCAGGGTTTTTCATCTGGTGCCTTTATTTTAAGTCTTCTGAGTGCCACTAATATGGTTCACTTTATCATTAAGAGGGCATTCTTTGTGTAAGTAGCACATGCCAAGTCAAACTAAAATAATAGAACTGGTTTACTGTTACACAGGGGGAAGTATGGCTGATATTTGTGCAGAACTGAACATGTGAGCAAGGCTGAATTTCAGTTTCCTATCAACAGTGACTTGTGATTGGAGCAGAACGTCCACAGAATCCCCACATCCCAGCTCCTGTCACACGCAGATCACATCAGACCTGTCACCACCACATCCAGATCTCAGGCCCTTCTGCACACTCAGATGGACTTCGGTGCTTCTGTTCCATAGCTCAAGGGAGGCACAAAGGGGATGGGATTGTTATGAGGAGCCACCCACTTCACTGCAAGCAGGATTCTCCTATTCTTCAGAGAGTGGAATAACTCTGAGAGAGGAAAAAGATGACTTCTAGCACCCAGCTGACACGCTCTAGTGAAACATCAAATGCCAAGGAGCAAAGGCAGGCCTCTCGGACACTCACTCTGAGCCTTAGCACTTGTCTGTGCAGCGCCCAGCCTGCTCCTGGACTAGCAGAATGCTGCTGCAGCAGAGACAGGACTTGGATGATATTTAAACTGGATGAGGATCCATCCCTGAACCACACAGCTGGTTCCTTACCAATAACAACGTGCAGCTTCAGATCTGCGTGTTTCTGCCTCAGCTTCCTTGTGTGGCACTGCTCTACTGTCTGACAGACTCCAAGCTCTCTGCTAGCACCCTCACTGCCAATCCTCCACATCCCATACCAAGGACATCAGCAGCCAGCTGACTGCAGTTGCTGCTTGTTTTATTTTCATTTGAGAGAGACATCCTTGTAAATGCTCACCACTGAGCTGGAGGCCACCACACACACAAGGATTGCTAACACCTCTGGGCCAGCACATAGACAGCTGAGGAACAACTGCAAAGCTGAACGAGGTGGACCTAGCAGCCAGGCATGGCACAACCCTATTTCTGGTTTTCACTCAAATCAATGGGGCTTAATACCTACAATAAACAGATAACATCTTAGGATGTTACAATTGATGTTGCTTTTCAATATCCTTGGGCTAAAGTATCACGTTCCACACCATTTCTCAGTCCAAGTCCCCCAGATTTAGGATGGTGAACACTGACCGCACTTTTCTAAGAGGTGTTAACCCTCATACCTCAGAGCTTAACACAAAAGGAAATACCATGCACAAGACACATGGGACCACACCTGCTTCACAGGCAGCTGACAGCCTCACCACACACAACACACGTTTGCCATCCATGCATCAAGAAGATGAAAAAAGTGAGTAAGGAAGGGTGAGAGGTTACATCCAGCTTCCTCTATCCACATGGATCTCCTGGACCAGCATCAAGGAGTTAAGCCTCTTCCTATTCCTCTTACCTGCCCCATCACACCAGCATAGGCATGAGAACTTGGGAAGACAGGGAACTGCCCAGGAGGGAGGTTTCCGCCTGACCCACACGCGCTGCTTCTAGACAGGAAGGCTCACACTCCCTTCATTATCATCATGCCCGGAGTGATTGCTGGCAGCCTCGTTACCTACCGACCTGCTTTGCTGCTGAGTTCCTGGCATCCTTAGCAGCCAGAACCAACAGTCATAAGCTGCTGTGCACTGAGCAGGGTCACATGCCTCCCTCCTGCTCCTCTGTTGTAAGGAAGGATACACGGGGACCACCTCATTCATCTGCCCTACGCAGCTGCCTGCACGCACTGCACTTCTCCCTTGAGCTGTACATTGGCACAGAAGTCCTTCTTTCCCCATTCCTCTGCGTTCCCATCTCTGGTCCTCTTGTCCTCTCTCTGGTCTACAGCAACTGGCCAGCTATGTCAATGCCTGACACAGCACTGCCGTTTCAGATGATGTTGGAGTCAACCATTATTCCTGAGAATATACTTGAGAATGTAGGAATCCCACAGTCGCGGCGACTTTACCAACCATTCGCCCAACCACCGCAGGAGAGCAGAACAGCCGCAGATTAAACTCAAAGCCTGCAGCTGACAGGATCTCCTACCCGGCTATCTCGGTTTATGCCACATTTGCGGGTATTCTGCACCAGCAATACGGCGCGGAACTACTCAAAGCGTCGCTATTGTTACACGCCAAAATATTGAACTACAGCATCTCACCTCCACCTGCCCGTCTGCGCGTTCTACAGCGCGAGCAAACCCCGAGCGAGACCCGCGGGGCAGCGCCGCATCGCCCTCAGCTTTCGGGAGCGGCACAGGAGGAGATGCGGGCACCCCCACCACCACGCGCCTTTCCGCGTTACCTTCGCGGCCCTTCTGCGGCCGGGGGTGCCCCGGGGGGTCTGGTCTCCAGGAGGGCCGGGGAGACCCGGTGCCCCCAGCCCGGGAGGAAGCGTCGGCTCCAGCACCTGCGCTGCTGTTTACGGCCGCCCCGCTCAGCCCGAGCCAGGGGGCGGGCGAGGGAAATACGATTAAGGGCTTAAATCCGGCGCGGGGGCTGCGGCGCGGCTCGGATGCCGCAGAGCGCAAATCGCGCGCTCCGAGAGCCGCCGGAGCCCCGCGGCCAGGCGGCAGCTCGGGACTGCGGCACGGCGCCCACACCGCGCTGCCATCGCCTTACCTCGATCCACTTCTGCGCCTCGCCGAACGCCGGCTCGGGCTGCGGGCAGTCGGGCGGGGGCTGCGCTTCTCCCAGCTCCAGCGCGGGGCTGGCCATCGGGGAGCCGCGATGAGCGACGGGCAGCCGGTCGGGGAGCGCCGCAGCCTGTGCCGCTGCCTGCCGCGGCGGGGCCGGGCGGCTGAGCTCTACAGCCCGGCGGCTGCGGCTCGCCTGCGGTAACCCCGCGCCTGGTGCCGCCTCGGTCCTTCCTCCCTCCCGCCCTGCCTCCGCCCCGCCCGCCGCGTTGCCGGCTAAAAATAAAACAGACGGGCCAAGCGGCTTTGCCTGCAGCCCGGGCACGCGGCCC
The DNA here is from genome assembly GCF_019232065.1 of Centrocercus urophasianus. Taxonomy (NCBI): domain Eukaryota; kingdom Metazoa; phylum Chordata; class Aves; order Galliformes; family Phasianidae; genus Centrocercus; species Centrocercus urophasianus. The sequence continues at coordinate 21,684,704 of NW_024884475.1, read as the reverse complement.
GTCCCCCCGGGGGCGGCCAAGCCCTTCCCGGCTGCAACCGGCGTTGTGCCCGCAGCCCCGTCCCTCAGCTCACGGCAGCGCTAAGAAGGGAGAGCGGCCGGGAGACGTCAGAGTGATGCCCGAGAGCTCTGTGCTCCAAGGTGTGCTGAGAAGCACCGCACGTGAGCGTGGGTTTGGGGCGAGGGAAGACAGCAGAGCGCATCCTGCAGACCTGCGCGGCTGATTAGGTGGTGCGAGCGGTCCCAGCTCGAGCAGAAATGCTCCTAAGCCTGAAGTGAAACATAGAAGTTTCTAGAAATTGGCAGGAAAACTCTTTCAAAAAGCCTTTTTAAAACCAAACCCTAAAAAAAACCAGTCCATTCATCTAGTCGTGTCGGAAAGATGAGCTAAAGTTAGTCGTTTGTATTTATTCCAGCTTAAAAAGACACCCACTTGCTGGACACCTGCGTGCTGGGCACGGGGGTGGGCGCACATTTGCTCCCAATCAGTGCAGTATCTGAGCGGGGCTCCTCGAAGCACCTGGCTGCGCTCAGCCGCAGGCGGTGCCAGCAGTCTGCAAGCTGCAGGACTTCAGAGCTCTCTTCGTCCGGGTGTGAGTTTGCCTCAGTTCTAAAGGTCCGAATCTTGCTCGTCATTAGACAGCAGCCAAGAAAACAATGCTCACTCTTCAAATCACCTCAATCTGCATATTTAGCTCTGTTCTCATTCTGAGAGTTTGTTTTCATTGCGTTTAGCTTTGGACTCTGTTTATGGTTTGAAATTGGCTGGAGAAACAAGGTGCCTGAAATCAGCTCATAGGGGTTCTTCTGAAAACAGCGACGAGATGAAAACGTTGTTTTTGGTAGGCTAACTTCAAACATCTAAAGGGAACTAACAAGTATACTTGAAGTACTTCTGCCAACACAAACCATTTTCTGATTCTTGTAATATTTAAATAACACTGATGTATATCAGACACAATTAACTTTGTTTTCCTAAGGCAGAAGGCTGACAATTTAAAATCATTATCCTCTTATTATTCTGCAATCCCGACTGTATGGCTGTGCTGTTCAACACTCCCAATGCCCAACTCGTGGAGAGCTACTCGTGGCTGACCACTGCTGCATGCTGTGTCTTGCTTTGGAAGGTGGGCATCCTTCTGCCATTTACACACCCAGTTTGCGTGGATCACTAAAGCTGATGTGCCTCAGTGTTCATGTACCCTCTCTCATTCGGGTGTATACTTTTTAAATTGCTGAAATCTGCATCAAGATGTGTGATGCAGACCTTCAGAGAGCCCTGCTTTGTGTTTAGGAGAATAGGAAAACCATGCATGGCAGAGGGAATCTGGCCACTTCTTTGCTAATCCTAATCCTGAACCTGCTTCCATCCGGTCAGATCTGAGCAGCATCCTTACCTCCCTGTTCCCATGGCAACACGGCTCTAGCATCAGCCCAGCTTGCTTTATTATTTTTTTTTTTTAAGCCACCATCTGCCTGGGGAGCAGCAGGCCTTTCTGTAAGCCCCTTGACACCAGTTATGGATTTTTGCAAAGGTTTTTCTTTCCCTTTTGCAGCCACCCTGCTGACTGGCAAAAGAGGCAAAATACGAAAACAAGCACTTGGAAACTCCAGGAGGGTTTTCTTGATGTCATTTTGCCACTCCAATCAGAACAGCAACAGAATAGAACGATTTTCCTTGTAGCTGTTGTTTTAAAATGAATGCTTCAGTTCAGCCCCTCAGGTTTGCTTTCCAGTAAAACTCCAGCTCGCATCTCAGCAGTCCTTATCACCCCACCACCATCTGCATCTGTGTTCATTAGACAGGGGAAAGCCTTTGCAGGAGCATGCAGCAGTGCCAAGCTGTGTGCTTTGTGCAGCTTTGCACAGGTGCACTCACCCTGCCTGGAGGCCCACGGTGAATGAGGGAGCTGTGCTAGCAAGCTGTGGGACAGTGTGCATGGGGTGGTCATGAGAAGGTGAAAGCAGAGGAAAGATGGGCTCCTGAGTCTGTCAGGGCTTTGCTACCTTGAACAGCAGGGAAAAAAAACAGGCTTTTGTGAAGCTGGTTTCAAGTGGAGTGGGGGTTCAGCTGGTTTGGAACTGGCTGGTGTGGTCTGCCACCCAATTTTGTTTTCTCTGTTGGGAAGAGAAATTGTTTTATTCCTGTCAGCAATCACTCTAATGTCTTTAAGCCTGGGCAGCACCAAATAAGTATCTCTTTGGTTGTTTCCTCGAGCACTTGCGTCCATTGAATTGATTTGCTTGTCTCTTTTTCTCCCTTTATCAAACCACTGACTGTCCTGTGGACAATTTGAGCATGTAGAATACTTATTTTAGAAAGATTGCTCTGGGTTCCTTCATTCTCTGAGGTGCAGAACAAGGGTAGGCACATCCAGCAACCAGTTAGTTGAGGGCCATCACACAGGACTGCAAAAAGCAGTGCAGCTGTCTGGTGAGTGTGTGCTGACATGGAACATCGTTAATTTGGATACTCCTCTACTCCTCAGGCATCTTAGAATCATAGAATGCTCAGTTGGAAGGGACGTTTAAAGGTTGTCTAGAAATCCTGTCTAGTCCATCTAATACTCCTGGAGGTTTGGAGATTTTTCTGCTGACTGTGTCAGGACATGCACTTCAGACTTGTTGTGCATGAAGGGGTGTACAGAGGGGTAGGCTGAGTGAGCAGCTGAGAGAAACATTCACAGCAGCATCGGCCAGAGCAGAGGGCTGTGGGAGAAATCTTCACCAAAAGTTCAACATTTTCTTCATTGATAAAACTAGATTCAAAGACAGTTCCACTCTGCAAGCTGTCTTTGAGAGCAGGTTGGTAAGGGTATCCATTTAGGAGCTAGAGAAAGCCTAGTTCTAAAAAATGATTGAGAGGAAGGCTGTTCATGTTCGAGAGGTTTTTCAATTTTTATTTTTTTTAACATACAAGCTACAATAGAAGTAACACTGGAGCTTTAGTTATTTTTGTTTCCCATGACAGTCAGTCATTCTGAGATCACGAGAGCTTGTTGATTTTCTCAATCACTCAAGCAAATGTTGTGACTCTGCATTTTGTTTAATTGGGGCATCTGCTGTGGCACATTTGCAGCATTCAGCATTTGGCTGACAGCACCTGTCTGTGTGCTCCTGCCGTGCTGCCTTCCATCACAGTCGCTTTCTCTGCACTGCCGTTCATTCAGCAGTGTACTATCAGACTTGGCATCCACGTTCTGAGCCATTCAGAGGGGTACAGGACTAGCTGGGTCTGCTGTGCTTGCTCTTCCCTTAGAGAAAAGCAGCATTACCCCTTCTCACCCTGTCCTGGGAGAGAGTATGTCGCCCTTTTGCGAAGCAGGTTTTCTTTACTTTGTAATCACAGTTCGATTTTTGAAAAGTAAAGCACCTTATTTTACCAATTTAATAGTGGCTGAGCACTATTTGACACATCTCTATTGCTCTGTCTTTGCATTTAATTACTTCTTCAGATTTGAAAAGCTGTTGATTATTCTGGATTTGATTCACTTTGAAACACGACGCTCTTCAGTCACGAGCCCCACAAACCAGGCTGCAGGCTGTTCAAAATGAGAGACCGTGCTCATAAATGCCTGCAAGTATTCAAGCTGAACTCCCCTTCCAAAGCACAATTCTTCGGGCTCTCCTCATCCTCTCTGTTCCCTGTGTACCAAATCCCTGATCCGTATCTCTGTTCTGAATGCTGATACTCTTTAGGTGTGGGATTTTCCCTGCCTGGCCCCCTCCCTGGCTGTGCACTTGGTTCTCCTTCCCAAGGCCCCAGATCCCACGCTGATGGCTCTGCTGATTGCATGGGTCTGGCTCAGCTTCGCCTTTCATCCACAGCCACACTCGGTTCTCCTGCTCACCCAAACAACCATTTCCTTCCTTCTTTATATTGTTCTCATCAAGACCTGCCTTTCCTCTGGGGTAGGAAGTTCCTATATCCTCTTTAAAAAGCATCATTTTTTTTCACCCCCTAGCCCAGCTGACTTCCTCCCCACCTACCACAGCCCCCATCTTGGCTCTTGAACTTTGTCCATCCCTGTTCTGCCTCTCGCCTCCTCGTGTTGCCAAGCAGTAGGTGGAGGAACAATGTGCCAAAGAGAAACTGTTGAAAACCCCTCAGAAAAAAGGGCAGAAGGAACCCAGTGAAAGAAGTAGTATCACAAGCAAATGGTGAGTGCCTTTCACCAGTGTTATCAATGATCTTGTTGGACTGCTAAGATAAAAGCTCTGTGTCTGTAGGGCTGTGTACCTGCCAGCGTGGTTTCTCTAAAGCAGAAACAGCAAACAGATATCATTTCTGTGCTGAACTGGAAGCAGCATAGAAGGGCAAAGAAGTGTTTCCCTGCCAGGTCTCTTCTGAGCTTGACTGCTTTTCAGCTACTTCCCCACAGTCTACTTCATTAAGAACTGGAAGTGGACCCAGGTTGTTCTTCCAACAAGAAACTCCACTTCCAGGGTGTACCTGCAATCACCCTACAGCTGATTTTGTACTAAGTAGACAGAGCAGGTTGTTCAGATGTCCACAAACCACTGTAGTGAGCTGTAGCTTCAAATGAGGGCTATAGGGTTGTGTTACCTGGGGATGGGCAGGGCTGTCGTGTGTGAGACAGCATATAGTGAATGCAGTTGGAAACTGACAAACTGGTGTAAAATAAGATGAAAATCAAATTTCTAGAACTGCAGAAGTGGGTGATTTGGAAATCAAGTCTTAGTTTCCAAAGTAAATTCCTGTGTTCTGATACTCAGTTCCTTGATACATATTTGTATAATACAACCAAGTAGATCACCAAACTATGCTGTTGTATTAAACGTGCAAAAAGGACAAAAAAATAAGTAAATAAAATCTCTCACTGATTAGAGAAGCTATTTGCTAGGTAGTGACATTTGGAAGTTTGACTAACCTGGGAAAAGCCACATCACATTCAACCTTTAGTTTTAGCAGTCACTTGCATCATCGAGAAAGAAGTAGAGAAAGTCTTCTTTTTTGTTCTCCTACTAGGTTTGAAAAAAGAAAACCTATGCCTGGAATTAGTCCTGGGCTTCATACAGACTTTGGGGGGGATATTAGCTGATTCACAGTGAATTACAATGTTTATTTACTCAAGGTAAAGGAATAGGCAGCTAAAAGTGGAAAATGGAAAGGAAGAAGAGAAACAGGCTAAAAAGAAGTAAAAAGAAAAAGGTGAGAAAGGTAAAGAATAACTTTATGCAGGACAACAATTTATTTTAGTTAGAAACATTACAATTTAGTTTCATGATACAGGAATATATATATTTACCTATGTATTGGATTTTTAAAGGACAACATTTAGCCAAGGACTGTGTTCATCTGGAGACAAGAGAAAGCTGTGCAGGGTGAGATCTGGGTGAGCTTGCTCCCTGAAGGCAGGCTGTCTTGTTCAGTGATCTGCAGGCCGGCAGTCCTTGCAGAACAAGACATGCATCAAAGCTGTGGAGAAGCTTTGGTGTAGCACGTACCATCTGGGAGAGACAGCATCCATCATATCATCACAGGCATGCAGTCACATAATCATAGTCAGGATGTCAAAATCAGACACCAGCCCAAGCTCAAAATGAAGACTCTTATGTTGTCTTTACTTTGCTCCACCCATTTTAAAAGGTAGAGTATTACTTGCAACCCTGTCTGAATTACAGCTGTGAGATGTGGACATCTCCCCAGACAGCAGAATTTCTTGTATATCCATCCTTAAACTGCAAGTACCAACAGGCTGATAAATCAGATTAATATTACTTCACCGTTTACAGACACATATCAGGTAAAAACTCATTCACTGGAGCTTCTGATGGAAACAGAATACTTCTTAATATGTATGAGACATTTAGGCATTAAAGAAACACATAGCACCATACGTATTTGTTGGGCCTTCCATTGGAAAAGTTATAAAACTTTTAGCGCTTCTCAAGAATTGCTGTTTTCTAGACCTCCTGGGGACCAAACTTCACTTTACTAAAAACTCTGGGACTTTTTCTGAGTCCTGTCCTGCAAGAGTGTGAGTCCAGGAGGGCCTGGCACATCTCTCGGGGTTGGAACTTGTAACCAAAGGTGCAACACGATCCCAGAATGTAGATTCACTCTGCCCTTGCTGCCATCTGCTCAGATGTGAGCCATCTCCAACCCAGGAGTGACATCACTGTACTACTGGCCAACCCTCAGAAACCCAAGTGCCCTGGAGCAAGTTTTGGATCCAAGCTGACTCTCTTCAGGATTGCTTTTAGGAATGGATGTGGCACCATCATCTATTGCACTATGAAGGTTTATCTCCTATTTAAGTCCTTGTTAACAAAGTATCAGGGAGGATATTACACATTATTGAACTGCTGTCTGGACCACTATGATTTACTACTTAAGAGCTGCCCACCCAGATGAAAGTGTAGCTAATGAGATTGCCAAGAAATCACTGCTATTGTGTGTACAGCCAAAAAAACTTCATGAGGTCTCCTCTTAAAAATAAAAAAAAATCCTTTTAAGTTATTTTCATAAGTTTCTCTTATTATTACTTTTTTTTTTTT